>NW_026555331.1:3533503-3566003 GCF_014898055.3 Talpa occidentalis | reverse complement strand
TGGCACAGCCCCGAAGGCACACAGTGCTTAGGGGCCGGGTGGGCCCGACCTGGGGGGGGCCGGGGCCTCCGTGGAGGCCCAGCCTCAGGCTGTGAGGCGGGCCGGACTCAGCCTGTGACTATGGGTCGGGACCAGAGCTGCCGGGGTCAGGGCTCAGACGCAACGCTGTGGGACCAAAATAATGCTCCTGGCCGGGCGGCTCCCTGTACCGCACCCCCTTCCCTCCAGCCCCGCGGGTGGGGACGAAATCCTTTGCAGGGCATGTCTGAGAGTTGGGGCCTCCCCCAAGTGAAGGGTTTGGGGCCAATTCTCACCCCCGCTGTGTGACCTTGGGCAGTCCCACAGCTGCCTGAGGCGCAAGCAGGTGGGGGACGCGGTGAGAGGCCAGCTCGGCCGGTGGTCGCCCAGGCACACGCTGTGCGACGCCGGCTGGGTCAGCCCAGGGAGCCCGCAGAACCATGACAACCGCCTGCCAGCGCCCCTCGCGCTCCCTGACCCGCGCTGCCTCGCCTGGCCCCTCAGGGGGTGTTAGGAAACCCGCCGATCACACCTGCTTCTCAGCCCAGAGCTGTGAGAACCAGGGGTTGAAAATAGCCTGAAACTACCCTGGCCTCTTCCCGGGGCCACAGGGCGGCTCGGGCAGGCCGCGGGCTTACATAAGCACCTTCTCCCGGGGCTGGACACTAGCACGCTGGCTCCGCCCGCGAGGTCTGTGGAAGCACAGAGCCCGCAGGCCTGCCGGGGCTGGAGGGAGAAGCCCTGAGGGCCAGGACAGTTCCTGGCCCGGCCTCCCGGGGAGCTGCCCGGCAGGAGCAGAGCAAGACCCCGCTGGCCAGCTGCCCCATCTGCTCTGGCCTCTCCTCCCTCCCCCGCAGCCGCCGTCTGAGAGCGGGTCTCCTGGCCCTGGGCGCTCACGCCAGGCCACCCCATGGTCACCCTTCACAGGGGCGGCCGGCCCCGCCAGGGCCCCAGGCCCTCAGTTTCATAGGCCTGGGGCCTAGAGTGACCCCCTCGACTGTGGGGGGTGGGGGGTGCCCAGGGCCTGGAGCCAGACAGGCCCAGCTCTCCTGCCTTAGACCTTAGGCAGGCGGGAGAGGGACAGCGAGGGCGGGGCCGGGCTGCACAGGAGCAGGCCGGTCAGATGTAGGGAAGAACTTCCAGAGCCCAGACCAGGGACGCCAGGGCCCGAGGGAGGGCCTATGTCCAGCTACCGGCCGGCAGGAGGCCCGGCACAGGCCTGGGTGGAGTGAGGGCACAGGCCGGTGGCAGAAGGGTGCGCAGTGGGACCCTGGAAGCTGCTTCTGCTGCACTGGAGGGGGCGGGGCCAGGAGCTGGTGGCACTGGGGCCAGACGGGGCTGTGGGCGGCCACGCCGCCATCTGCTGACCCGGAGGGGCTGTCCTGTGGGCCGGGCTGAGTCAGTGCTGGGAGGCGGGCATGGGGCCCGCACACCCCAGGAACAGCTCTGCCATCTGGGGCAGGCCGCTTGCGCATTCGACTCGGCGCCCTGGTGCTCTGGGGTGTCCCCTCAATGGACAAAGTGGGCACAGAGCGGGCAGGAGACTTACCCGAAGTGCCTGTGGGAAGTGGGAAGTGCCTGTCTGGCCTGGCCGCCCGATTTCCTCTGAGCCCCTCGGGGCCCGGAGGCCCTCGGGGAAGGGGCCCCGCCCGCGCTGCGGCCTGGCCAGCTGAATCAGGGAATGAATCAGGACTCCGGGAGGCCAGGGCCAGCCGGGCGGCTGCTGGAGCGCCCCCATCAGCACCGCAGCCCCAGCCCCTGCGGCCACCTAAAGTGAAATGAGCTCAAAGTAGGCGGGAGAGCAGTTTCAGCCGCCCGGGCACACGGGCCGCATTCCAGGGGTGCCCCGCTGGTGTCCTCGCCCTCTTTCTAGCCGACAGAACCATCCAAAGACCGGCCCCACCAGGGTGAGCCGCCGGGGGAGGGGGAGGGGAGGCTAGACCCCAGGAGCTCGAGACGCCCGGGCCAGAATGCCCCCCGCCGCTGGCCCTGGGCGGGCATCTGAGCGAGCAGGCCTGGCCTGCCGCCACCCAGCGTCCAGCCCAGCCCGGCCAGCGAGGGCTTGAGAACCCCACGGGACCCGCTGCCGGCCGGTCGCGCAGGACCCAGCTCAGGCGGGAGACGCTTGCCCGGCCTGCCTCCCGGGGCTGGCCTGGCCACTGGGGCTCTGTGCTCAGCTCCCCATGGGCCTCCGGGCAGCGGGGCCGTGGCCGCCCTGGAGAGCGCGACTTCGCTGAGGGACTGGGGAGGCGGGTGGGCACAGGAAGAGGCCATGCCCGCCCACAGGAGATCGGGGCTCTCATGAGGAGGGGGCACCAGAGCCGCCTCCGGAGAGCCTGTGGCAGGCTGTCCTCCGCCCCCCGCGCCTCCTGCTCACAGCCCAGGGCTGGGGCTGAGCTGGCAGCAGGCGGCCGGCATCTGAGAGTGTCTGTCCTGACGGGAGGCTGACCGTGGCGTGTTGCCACCACAATTAATTATCGTGCAAGTGAATCAGCTAATTACTCCCAGGGCGCGCCCCACCCCTCGGCCCCCGCCTCCTGCCGCAAAGTTCTCGAGAGACCGGAGGAGGAGACTGGCGGCCATTCCCAGCCCGGTGCTCCGCTGTCCCCTCTGAGGCCCTGGGGAGGCTGCCCTGTCCTGGAGGCAGACTGGGGGACCCGGAGCCAGGAGCTGGGTTTCTGACCACCCGGCCTCCCCACAGGCCGCCGGATAAACCCCTCCCGCCTGAGCCCTCACTTCTGCTCAAAGTCCACGTGAAGATGGCTAGAAAGAGGCCCTTGAGGTCAGCTTCCTGCTGCCCTGCCCTGGGGTCCTCCTGGCCCCCGACCTCCCTTTTTTTCCCCATCCCTCACGGATGCCCTTGAGTCTAAAGGCCGGCTGTGCAAAGCTACCATGGACTCGGGGGCGGGGTGGCCAGGGCGGGGTTCGGGGCCACCAGGGCGGGGCCATGAGTGTGCTCGAGGCTGGTGATTAGTGAGCTCCACCCAAGTCGAATAGGGCTCAGCTGAGGGGTGCAGTGGTCAGGGTTGGCCCGCCCAGGAACGAGGCCTTAAGGTGCCAAGTATCTACTCCTTGGGCAGGCGAGGGGCTGCAGAGCCCACTGTCCAGCTGGGTGGGGTTGGTCCTCAGGCTGTGGCCGGCCTGGGGGTCAGCTGTGGCGGAGATGGCACTGGGCAGCGCCAGAGCTTTGGAAGGGTGTGTCGGGGGGAGGTGAGGACGCAAATTGGTGGCGAATCCTGGGAACCGCTGCTGGTGGTCCAGCGCTCTAGGGTCCTGGCATGTGCGGGCTGTTAAGACTGTGGGGTGCAGGGGGTGGCACTGCTGGGTGGGGAGGGGGCACGGGCAGAGCCCCCTCCTTATCCCCCGACCTTCGGAGCAGAGTGACTCCCCTCCTGGAGGCGCAGGGGGTGGGTCCTCTCTGCCTCCAGGGGGAGAGACTGCTTGGGTGCTGGGGTGCATGGACAGTTTCCTGAAGGGACAGTGAGGGGGAGAGGCTCCCTGGGCAGGAATGAGGCAGGGCCTGGCCTGTGTGAGGGGCATCGCTGGAGGGGCCCCAGACTCGCCTGGGAAGCCCAGGCCAGGCCCCAGAGCAGCCGCGCAGGACAGCGCGCACCTCCCCCTCCGCAGGGAGAGGGGGGTTGGGGCAAAACAGCAGCTGAAATCCTGGCTCCGCGGCTGAACCCCAGGAGCTGCCTCCTGGCCTAATAGCAGGGGCCCCCTGGTGGCCATGGGCTGCTAGTGCAGGCGCAGCTAAGTCCCCTGCGGAGGGTCAGGACCCGAGGGGTCCGGCGCTGGGGTCCCCAGAGGAGGCCCCACACAGCACCTCCATTCAAGACCTGGGGGAGAAGCCTCTTTCCCAGGGAAGGGGGTGTGGGGGCTGACCGAGTAGCCCCCAAGCACCCACTGGCGTCGTGGTCTGTGTCCCCGGCCCTCTGACCACCCCGGGACGCCCCTGCGGCTGGCCAGGTGAGGGGGACGTGCGGGCAGACGCCCACCCGCTGAGGTGTGCAGGCAGCTGAGCTTCCGGTCCAGCTCCCCCACACACCCGGAGGGCGACGGCGGCCGCCCTGAGGTGCTGGTGGGGGACAGTGGCCACGCGTGGCGTGCCATGCGCGGGCGAGCGCGGGTGCTCGGGCTGGGAGCGGCGACAAGGTCGTGAGCCAAGGCCAGGGCAGCCGTGTGGGGAACCCCCTGGGGCGTCCCCGCCAGGTCCCTGAGACACGTGGGTGCGGCCGGGCTGGCAGCAGGGGGCATGGCTAGCAGGGCGCACGGCTAGCAGGGCCCACGGCTAGCAGGGCCCACAGCTAGCAGGGCCCACGGCTAGCAGGGCCCACGGCTAGAAGGGCCCACGGCTAGCAGGGCCCACGGCTAGCAGGCCCACGGCTAGCAGGGCCCACGGCTAGAAGGGCCCACGGCTAGCAGGGCCCACGGCTAGAAGGGCCCACGGCTAGCAGGGCCCACGGCTAGCAGGGCCCACGGCTAGCAGGGCCTACGGCTAGCAGGGCCCACGGCTAGCAGGGCCCACGGCTAGAAGGGCCCAGGGCTAGCAGGGCCCACGGCTAGCAGGGCCCACGGCTAGCAGGGCCAGCGCGTGAGGTCAAGGGCCCAGCAGGAGGATCCCGCGCTCGAGTGTGCGGCGTGTGGAGAGGGGAGCAGGGGCTGGGAGATGGAGCGTCCCTGTGGGAGAGCCCCGAGGGCGTCACCCCGACGCTGCTCTCCTCGGAGGGGCCTGGCACGGTGGCCGAGGGAGAGGGCCTGGACGCTGTCGCTGGAGGCCGAGCAGCCAAGGGGCCTTTCACCTCACAGGGGGGCGGGCCGGGGTGTTGGCCGGGCAGGGAGGACAGTCACGGGCGCGGGGCGCCAGGCCCCTCCCCCACCCCGCAGCACCCTCCCTGCGGGCGGCCCCAGGCGGCCCTCGGCCGGCCACCCCTGACCCTCCCGGGGGCCCAGCCGGGCCTCTGCCGCTCTCCGCGCCCCCAGGCCGCCTTCCGCGGGGCCACCGCGCGCGCCCCGCCAGGCCTCGCCCTTCGCCTGCGCGGCCCCCACTCCGGCCTCACCCGCCCCCTCCTCCCTGAGCCCCCCAGCACCCCCAGCTCCCAGGCACCTGTCCCCCCGCCCCGGGCTCCCGCCGCTCCCGGCCCCCCCGCCCCCCCCCCCCCCGCACCTGCAGCGCGGCCGCCGCCCCCCGCGCTCCCCTCCCCCACCCGTCCAGCGGCCGCCGACGGCCCGGCCGGCCCCGGGGGCGGGGGCGACGCCAACCCCGGCCTGGCCCCGGCCGCGCGCTCCGCTCGCGCCCCGCGCCCGCCGCCCGCCCCCGCCCGCCCCCCGCTCGCGCGCCCCGCGGCGCGGCGCCCGAGCCCTATAAAGCCTGATGTAATCCGCGCCGCGGCCCCGCCGCCCGATCGGCTCGAGCGCGGGCCGGGAGCGCCGGGGGAGCGGCCGCCCCCCTCCTCCGCGCGCCGCCCCCGCCTCCCGGCGCCCCGCCCCCGGCCCCGGCTCCCCCGCCCGGCCGCGAGGCGAGCGCAGCGGCGGCCGGAGCGGAGCGAGCGGCGCGGCGGGCGTTGGCGGCGGCCCCGGCGAGGAGCGCGCAGCCCGCGAGCCGCGGGCACCGGCGGCCGCGCCGCGTCCCGGCCGGGCCGCGAGCCCCGCAGCGCCGCCGCCGGGCCTGGCACCTGCCCGGGCGCGGGCGCGGGCGCGGGGGAGCCGGGCGCCCCGGTAGGCCCGAGCGGGCCGGGGCGGCGGCGGAGAGCCCGGCCGGGCGCGCGGCTCGGCCGCCGGCGGCGCGGGGCCCCGGGATCTGCAGGTCGCGGCTCGAGTCCTCGGCGCGGGCCGCGGAAGGTAGGGCGCGGGGGGCGCGGGGGCGCGGGGCGCGCGGCGGGGGCGGCCAGGGGCGGGCGCCCGACTTCCCAACTTCGCCGTTTGGGGCTTCGCAGCCCTCGGGCTGCGCCCGAGCCCGGAGTGCGAGCCCCCGGCCCCCCGCTCCTCCCGCGGCGGCCGCGGGTCCGGCGGGTCTGGCGCCGGCCGGCCGAGGAGGGGGCGCCCGGCCGGGGCGGCCCCCCGAGAGGCCCCCCGACGCTCGCGCTGCCCGGCGGGCCGGGGGAGCCCCCGTCCCCTGCGGGCGCCGGCGCCGGCGGGGCCTCGGGAGCCCGGGGGGGCCCCGCCGCCGCGAGCCCGGGGCCGGCGCCGCCAATGTGACCCTTCCCCGGCGCGCCCCGCGCCCCTGCGGACGCCGAGGGCCCCGCGCGGAGCCCCGCGGTGCCCCCCGTGCGGCCGGCGGCGACTCCGGGGCCCCTTCGCCCCCGCGCCCGAGAGGCCGTGCACCCCTCGCGGGCGCCGGCCCTGCCGCCCTCCCCCGCGCCCGCCGCGCCGCGCCGAGGAGCCGCCGAAGTTTGGGCGGCCCCGCGCCCTCCCCGCTGCGGGCCCGGGGCCGGGCCGGCGCCCCCGCGGGTCCCCTCGGCCGCGGCGCAGCGGCGCGGAGCCGCCTCGGGACGGAGCGGGGCCGGCGGGGCCTCCTCCGGCCGCGACCCCGCCAGGCGCAGCGGCCTCGGGCCGGGCTCGCGAGGGGGCGGCGGAGCCGAGACGCGCCGCGAAGCGCGCGGGGCGCTCGCGGGGGCTGCGGCTCCGGGCCGGGTCCTCCCCCGCGGCCGGGTCACTTCGCCGGCGGCCCGGAGCGCGCCCCGCCCCGCGCCGCCCCGCGAGGCCCCCGCACTTTCCCCGGGAGCGCCAAGTTTCTGGCGGGCACGGGCCGGGGCGGGCGGCGGGGACCCCGGCCCCACGCGCCTCGGCGCCGGGGCTGGAGCCGGGGCTCCCGAGCTGCCTCCCCAGCGCGGTGCGGGCGGCGGGCGCGCGCCACCCCGGGCCGCTCGGCTCGCGAGCTGGGGGGCGGGGAGGGCTCAGCCCCAGCCCGCCCTGGGGCCCCGGGGACACCCTGGCGCCCCCCCCCGACACAAACACGCCCCCCGCCAGCGGCAGCCACACGCGCGGGGACGTGGGGGCGCGAGGCCGGGGTCCCGGTCCAAACCGGGGCGGCAGAGGGGGCTGGGCCTGGAGGTGGCCGCCGCGTCCCCGGACCCCCGAGCCGCGCGTCCCT
Organism: Talpa occidentalis; assembly: GCF_014898055.3. Taxonomy (NCBI): domain Eukaryota; kingdom Metazoa; phylum Chordata; class Mammalia; order Eulipotyphla; family Talpidae; genus Talpa; species Talpa occidentalis. The sequence goes on along the minus strand of NW_026555331.1, from coordinate 3,558,895 downwards.
GCGAGCCCGGCGGCCGCGAGCAGGCGGAGGAGTCGCCCCTTCTCCATCGCGGGCGGCGCCGAAAGTCCGCGCCCGGGACGCCCGGGTGCCGGGGTCGGCCCTGAGCACCCCAGCAAGGTCAAGCGGGCGGAGGGGCTGCCGGGCTCGCGCCCCGCGCCGGTCGGGGCCTTGGGAGGGGCGGCCGCCCTCGGGGTCGGCCCGGCGCGCCCGCCGCCCGCGCCCCGTCCCTGGAGGCGAGGCGCGCGCGTTCGGGGATCCCGGGGCGCCCCGCGCCGGGCTCGCCGCCCGCCGCCTCCCGGCGCAGCGCTCGGACCTGTTGCGCCCGGGCCTGGGGCCGGGCAGCCCGCGAGGGCGGCGGGCGCGCGCGGGGGCCGAGCGGGAGTTCGCCGCCCCCGACCCCGGGGAGGGCCGGGTCCCTCCTGGCGCCGGCGCGGGCGCGGGCGGCGCTTCGTGGTCCCGGCCTCGGCCGCGCTCCCCGGGCCCGCGCCGGGCAGGGGACGCCGCCAAGTTGCCGCGCCCCCGCCCCTGCCTGGCCCGCGGGCTCCGGCCCCTCGCGGGCTCGGCGGCCGCGCGCGCGCAATGGGGGCGCGGGTCGCGCTCCCCGAGCCTCCGGGCCCAGGCCCGCGGCGTCGGCCCGAGACCCGCAGCCTGCGGAGCCGCGCGCCCGGCCGGCCAGACGCCCGCAGACGCGCGGCGCGGCCGGAGAGGCCCGCGGGGCCGGGGAGCGGCCGGGCGCGGGAAGCCTCCCGCGAAGCCCTCGCCCTCGCCCCCGGCCGGCCGCCCGGCCCCCTCCGGCGCGGTCCCGGGGCCCCGCGGCGCCTCGGGGCGCGCTCGGGCTCGGGCTCGGGCCCGCGGCGGGCGCGGGGCTGCGGCGGGGGCGGGGGCGGGGGGGCGCGCCGCCGGGCCGGCCGGGAGAGGGCGCCCGCGCGCCCCTCCGCCTCCCCGCGGCCCGAGGCGCGCGCCCCATCCCGGCCCCCGCGCGCGCCCTCGGCCCCGCTGCCCGCGCCGGCCGCGCGTCTCCAGCCGGCCCGCCGGCCCCTCGCTCGCGCGCCCCCGACCCCGCGCGCGGGCGCGAGCGCGCGTGTGTTGCGCGGCCCCGGGCGCCGCGGAGGCACGTGCGGCGGCGGCCCGCGGGGGCCGGGCCAGTGCCCCGCGCCGGGCGGTGCGGGCGGGGGGCGCCGCGCGGGGGTGTCAGCGGAGGCTCGTCCCGGCGCGGGCGGGCCGTGTCTGCGCTCTGCTGCCACCTGGGGTGAAGGCAGGAGGCCCCCCTCGGAGACCGACCCCCTGAGACCCTGACCCGGAGAGGCCGCCGCCCCCTGGGCCAGCACCCCCGCGCGGTGCCTTGCCCTGCCGTGGACGGCGCTGCCGGCGGGTCACACAGGCCCGGGCGGCCGCCCCCCACCCCAGCAGCCAGGGCCGGGGCACGCGGCGGGCGGGCTCCTGGAGGAGGACAGGCCCCTCTGGGTGCTGCGAATGGACTCCCCGCTGGCAGGGGCCCAGAGGCAGGGCTCCCCCAGAGGCGTGCCCCAGGGCGTGGCACCCAGGAGGGGTGGGAGGGGGCGGCTGGGCCATCTGAGAAGAATGGCAGCCCCAGGAGCACGCCCGGCAGGGCTCAAGCGTGCCCAGGAGCCCCAGGAGCGTGGAGGCGCAGCCTGGGTCTGCCCGGAGACGGTGGGCGCCCCGCGGGCGGCAGGGTGGTGGAGGCAGAGAGCACACCGAGGGGCACACCCGGGCCCGCCTGCGCCGAGGGACAGATGACTTTCAGGACCACGGAAGGGCACCCGGACACCCCATCATGGGGCGTCTGCGACGTGCGTGGTCAGGAGCTGCACCCCAAGTCTTGTGTGCCTGCACTGCCTCAGCCTGGCATCGCGGGGCGGCAGTGCCGCAGCCACCTGCCACTAGTCCAGACTGTTTACAGGACAGACGCCCCGTTTGCCTTTGGGGCATGGAAGATTCTGGAAGGATTCCAGGGACCCGTTAACAGGGTGATGCGGACAGGAGGGTCAGGGGCTGGGCAGGAGGGAGACTCCCCAGCGGCTTGCAGGCAGAGAGGGAGGCCGGCCGAGCCCTGGTGCCCCACCCCTGCGGGGTCCCCCAGGGCCTGCGCCAGTGTCCGCACCCGGGGCCACCACCCCCCTGTCCCGGGGGCAGGGACACCCTCCTCTGCACAGAACTAGCGTCTACTAGTGGGAGATGAGGCCGGTGATGGGGGCGACGGAGAAATGATGCCGGGGTGTCCCCCTGCGACCCCTGGCCCTCCCACTTGCACACCCCCTTACTGGGTCCCTGGAGTCCTTGCAGAACATCCTTTGGCTCACGAGCAAGCGTGTCTGTCCTATGAGTTGTTTACTCGTGGGAGTCACCCACTGCCCCCCACCGCCCCCCACCCTGACCCCGCCTCAGCACCTCACCCCTCCTTTTGCATCCATCATGTCACACTGGCCCCACTACTGCCTGCTGGCCATGGACATGTGGGGGCCCTCCAGGGCTCATCCAGAGAGGGTCCAGGTGGGGTCCCCTTGGGCTGCTGGGCCCCATGGTGACTGTGGGGCCCCCCACCAGAGGCCAGGAGAGACCCCATGGCAGAGCCTGCGACAAGCAGTTTCCAGGAGCTCAAGGCTGCAGTGGACACAGCAGACGGCCCTGTGCCTCGGCTGTGGCCAGTTTTGGGGTGCTGACTCTAGACTGGGATGAGAGCAGGGATCCTTACGCAAGAGGAGGCGGAGGGAAGACTGAGACACCCACGAAGGCCCACTCCCAAAGCCTGTGCCCTCTGTGCCCCTCAAGATCCCTGGCCTGAACCCCCAGCCTGGCCCCAGCCCCCCTGGGGCGTTGGAGCCTGGGCCCGAGGCTCTGCCCCGCTGCACCGCACACAGATGTCCAGGCACGAGTGCCGACGCCAGTCCCGGCGACCCGTCCCCTGAGGAAGGCCTGTGCCCAGGGACCGAGGCAGAGAGGGCTGTGGGGGGCCTGGTGCCCCGCTCCCAGCCCAGGCCCTGCAGCCCCACAGCCCAAGCCAGGCCCAGGGGCCCCTCCGGAAAGCCTTCCTCTGAACAGCACATGTGTGCACATGTACACTGGTGTGTACAGACACACGCGCTATCTGTGCACACAAACACAGGTGTACACCCACATGGCTGTGCACACCAGCCCCGGTGCACACTCCTGCCCACAGTGCAAGCACAATGCGTGTGTACACACCCACACAGCTGTGCACACGAGCTCCACACACACACTCAGCACGCACGGTACTCACCTGCACATCCACCTGGCCGTCACTCCTATCACACGGGCAGCTCCTACACGCCCTGCCGCCCGCCCGCACCCTGCCTGCCCGCCTGCCCCTGGCTGGCTCCCGCTGCGTGGCTCCGGGGGTCCACCCGTGCCCAGGCCAGTTGGCCTGAGCCCCGGGCCCAGCTTTCTCTGTCAGCCCCCAGCCTCAGCCCTCCCAGAGGGAGGGGTGCCTAGGGTGTCAGGGAGGCCCCTCCAGGCCTGCTCCCAGGTGGCCTCTGACTCGGGCGTCCAGGCTCCCGCTCAGGCGCCCAGGGTCACCAGCCCTGCCTCCCCGGGACCGCAGCCCCACCGCCGGGGGTAGGCACAGGGGTCGTCGGAGCTGGAGAACCGGGGTCCAGGAGGCCCATCAAGGACAAATACTGCGTCCACTCTTGCCCCGGACGGCCGTGCCCTCTGCCCAGGGCAGCCCCTGCCTGACCGCCTCACGCCCTGCACCCTCCTGCGTGACCTTGGACGGGTGACCTTGAACCAGTTCCTCTGCTCAGGACCCTCGGGAACACGCCTGGGGTGGAGGCCGGCGTCCCGGCCGGCGGCCACCCTCGGGCAAGGGCCCTCTGGGCCCTGAGCAGGGTGGACGGGCCAGAGAGGCAGACCCCAAAACTCCAGCAGCCGCTCTCCCAGGAGAGCCCGGGGCGGGAAGGCCAGCCCCAGGGACAGGAGCCGGGGTCCCGCTGGAGGGCCGTGGGCATCTGCGCGTGTGTGCCCGGGCGGGGGCTGGCGCGGGGGAGGGGCACCCTCTCTTGGGGGCCCCGGCATGGTCGGGCCAGGCCCCACGCAGGCGGCGGGTGTGGCTGAGCAGGGCGGGCGGGGGCAGCGCTGGGCACTGCAGCGGGCCAGGAGCCGCAGCCGGCAGAGCGCGGCTGGCGGGCGGTCTGAGGGGCGAGCCCCTCGGAGCCGGCCGGCTGCGGCCCGGGGTCTGGGCTGGGCAGTGAGGTGGGAGGGGAGTGGCAGCTTCCGGGTTGCCAGACACCCAGCCCCATAGGTGGGCAGCCAGAGGCACCGTTTAGCCCCACCCCGAGGCCCCAGCAGGGGCCTGTGTGCTCCCGGAAGCACCAGGCAGACCCCCAGGTGGCCCCTGTGGCCAGGCGGCTGCAGAGAAAGGAGGCCTCAGATGGGGCTGAACGTGGGGAGTCCCTCGGCGGGCCTGACCCTGCTGGACCCGGCCATGCTTGGACCCCGCCCCGCCTCTCTGCTGCGAGTGGGACAGGACCCGGTCGTCGGGGCAGGGCAGCCAGAGGGGCCGTGGGGGCTGCTGGCCGTCCCAGGTGGACAGGTGGCAGCCCTGGCGCAGGGGGCAGGCCCTCCTGGCCCTGGCTCTTGCTCACGGCAGCAGCCAGCAGGCCCAACTGTGCCTCCGAGGGCGCCAGACCTGAGGCCCCGGGACAGGCTCTCCTGGGCCTGTGACGGCCCCCACCGGGCTGCCCGACCTTCTGTGGCCCAGAGGACTCTTTAGGGGCCCAAGGGACATCCCAAGTGGCAGGGCAGCTGCTGGGGCAGGGTGGTCGGGCGTCCGGCCTCCCAGCCCCACTCTCCTGCCAGCCCCTGGGCCGCCTGGGCCGGGGTGCCCACCGCTCCTCCCCCACGCAGCCTTGCCAGGACACAGGCGGGCACTGTTCGGCCGCGGGGCAACAGAGCGCCTTTGTGGCTGGTACTGGGGCGGCCATTGGCGGCCTGGGGTGGGTGGGGAGGGAGCGCCAGGCCCCTGGTCGGGGGAGCCGGGGGGAGGAGCCTGGGCAGGCCGAGGTGAGCCGGAGAGGCCTGGAGCCCGACGGGGGCCCTGCTGCACCGCGGGGAAACTGAGGCACCAGGGCTGACATTGCGGGCTGGAGGCGCGTGGGGTTCGCGCGTGCGCAGTACATCCGGGGTGGTGCTGGGAGAGGGCCGCGGGGTGCGCCCCTGAGCGCGCTGCGTGCGGGGAGGAGGGAGCTCCTCATCGCGGGGACCTCGCGGGCAGCAGTGTCCGCACCCGGGACGCGGCCCCGGCGTCCAGGCAGCGCTCGAAGGCGCCATCCTGGCCGCTCTGCCCCCTCGCCAGATCCGCTGCGCGCCCCTGGACAGCGCGTCCCCCGCGGGCAGGGCCCCGCCCCGAGGGCAGGGGGAGCGGGTGGCCCGGGCGGGGCCTCCGGGGCTGAGCCCGTGAGGTCGGACAGAGCGAGGGGGGCTTGGGCGCCGATGGGCCGCTCCCTGGGAAGCCGCAGTGACCCAGGACAGGGCCGGCCAGGAGCCGGAGGGGGGCGGGGGCCTGGGGGCCGTGGCCCTGGAGCGGCGGCCTTAGCCCTGCAGACCAGAGGCCCGCCCCGTGCCCGCCCGCGTGGCCAGCCCAGCTCGCTGGAGATGGCCCGGGGCTCCCCCTCGAGGGGCCCCAGCTGCCCCCACGTCCCAGGGAGCACCCACTGGGCCTCCCGGCCGTTGGGCAAGAGTGAGCAGATCCGTGTGAGCCGCCGGCACACGCGTGTTCTGACAACCACACACACAGACGTGCACACACACGGGGACCACCCGGCCCAGCCAGGCCCCACCGCCATCAGCCCGCCCTGCGCTGGACGCCCTCGCTGGCCCTGCCCCGGCTCCCCTGCCCACCCCCAGCACAGGCGGAACCCCACTGAAGTCCCGCCAGGACCCCACACCCACCCTCAGGACCTCAGGCACTGCCTGATCCAGTGACTGGGAGCAGCACTCGCCACCGCACCCCGGGATTCTGCGGGGGCCCGCCGCAGGCGGCACCCGGGGCGCGGCCGCCCTTTCTGCCTGCTGCTCGCACCCGCACCCTGCTCAAGGTCTGGCCACTGCCAGGCCAGCGCCCGGCCGTGCTCTGGGCCCCGAGCGCCCTCACCGCTGCCCGCCCCCGCCACCCTTCCCCTGGCCCCGGCCGCGCGGAGCCGCGTGGTGATGGGCTGCCCGCCTCTGGCCCTGGCCGCTGTGCCTGGAACCCAACAGGCTCTGGGGAGGCTCTGAGGCTCCTCTGCGGGGCCTGGAGGCCAGGAGGCCCCGGGCAGAGGCAGGTGCCGTGGCCCCTGCCCGGGCAGAGAGCCCGCCCTGCAGGCTTGGCCGTGGCTGCTTTTCACGTTCCCTTCTTAGGGCACCCGGAGGCTTGCCGCTAAGGGGCCGTGGACACGGGCTGGCCACGGCCTGTATGGCCACCCAGTCTTGCAGGGGTCTGCCCTGTCCCCGGGCAACTCCTACCCTCTGGCGGAGAAGAGTAAGGCTCCAAGCCCATTGTACAGGTGGGGAGCCTGAGGCTGGGAGCGTGGGGCTGGCCGAGGCCCCGCAGCACTGGCGGTGGCCCTGCCCGTTCAGCTCTGCCCACAAGGCCGGGGAAGGGCCCCAGGAGGGTCTTGCAGTGCCACATCCAATCTTGCCCTTGCACAGCTGGTCCAACCAGCAGGAGCAGCGAGTCCCCGTGGGCCCGGCCGGCCTGGGCACGGTCAGCAGAGAGATCTACACGGGAGCCCGGCTTCCTCTCGCCTGCCCGTCCAGCTGCTGCCCGGGCCCCGCCACAGCGGGGGACTGTGGCGCCAGGGCTGGGGCTGGTGGGGAGCCTGAGGCGTGGCAGCAGGAGGAACCAGACAGGATCCACCTGCAGGTGGGAGCAGAATGGGCCACGCTGGCACCCCCTTCCCAGGAGTGAGCGGGCAGCCGCCGGGGCCTGGGGCGTCCTACAATGCTGCATCTAGGGTCATCCCCGGGGGCTCTGGCGGGGCCTGTCCCGCCCCCTCATTGTGAGCCTGGGTAAGTCACTGAGCCCCGGGCGCAGCCCAGCCTGTTTCCTCTTGGCGGGACGGAGAGGGCGACAGTGCCGCCTTACGAAGGGAAGGTGAGGCAGGGGCCCGGCTAGGGAGGAGCCTGGACCTGGACGTGGACACTCAGATGATCCCTGCCCGGCCCTCCCCGCCCAGCTGGACAGGCCAGGGCCCCTGGCCCAGGAGGCGAGGGCTGGGGAGGGGTGGGCTCCCGGGCCGCGTGGGGTCTGCAGCAGGAGGCCGCAGTGGTGGGTGGATGGCACTGATGGGTGCCAGGCTCTGAGCCCCTTCACCCCCCAAAGAACTGTGGAGGCGAGGGGCAGATGGTGGGAGGGTCCCTGCACCCCACCCCGAGCGAGAGCCGAAGCTGGGGTGGGCAGCGTCACCCCTCTCCTCCCCCCACCCTCTTGGGTCAGGTTTGCAGATGGTTCCCGGAAGACGGGCAGCGGGGGCGGAGGGCCGGAAGGCCGGGCAAGGAGACAGGCGGGGGCGGGAGAGACAGCAGGGAGCCTGGGAACGCTGGGCCGCCCCTGAGGTCACACGGGCGCGGAGACCGGGGACCAGCCAGGGGCAGACCAGGAGCCGCGCCAGGCTCTCCGGCAGACGGGCACTGCCAGGGCCCCGCGCCCTGCTCGGCGGGCTGAGGAAGCCTCTCCTGGCCCAGGCCCCTGCCCGCCCCGTCCCCGTGGCGGAGCAGGCCAACCGGCAGGTGGGCCCGGCAGGTGCCTGGGAGCAGCGCCAGGGCCTGTGTCCGCCCCCCAGCAGGCCAGGGCCCCAGGGCTCACACAGCCCCCTCCTCTTTCTCTTCCAGCTCTGCTGGCGGACCCCGGGCCTTAGGAGCCTCCTCTGCCCTCCTGGTCCTCTGAGGCCCTCGCCCCTGCTGTCGCCCAGAGCCCCGGCCCCTGGCCCGGACCCCTGCCCGGCCGGTCCCGCTCGCCGCCCGACTTGGCATGTCAAGGCCTGGCCCACGCCTGCCTGCCCAGCCCGCGGAACCCCGGCGGCCCCGCGAGCTAGGATGAGGGGCCAGGCCGCCGCCCCCGGCCCCCGCCGCGTGCTCGCCTCGCTGCTGCTGCTGCTGCTGCTGCTGGGCGCGGGGCGCGGGCGGCCTCGGGGGCAGACGCAGGGCCTGGCGCCGAGTCCTGCGCCACGCTGGTGCAGGGCAAGTTCTTTGGGTACTTCTCGGCGGCCGCCGTGTTCCCCGGCAACGCCTCGCGCTGCTCCTGGACCCTGCGCAACCCCGACCCGCGGCGCTACACGCTGTACATGAAGGTGGCCAAGGCGCCGGCGCCCTGCCGTGGCCCCGGCCGCGTGCGCACCTACCAGTTCGACTCGTTCCTGGAGTCCACGCGCACCTACCTGGGCGTGGAGGGCTTCGACGAGGTGCTGCGGCTGTGCGACCCTTCGGCGCCCCTGGCCTTCCTGCAGGCCAGCAAGCAGTTCCTGCAGATGCTGCACCAGCAGCCGCCCCGCGCCGGCCGCGGCCCCCCGCGGGACCCCCGGGCCCCGGCGACGACTTCTCCGTGGAGTACCTGGTCGTGGGCAACCGCAACCCCAGCCGGGCCGCCTGCCAGATGCTGTGCCGCTGGCTGGACGCCTGTCTGGCCGGCAGCCGCAGCTCCCACCCCTGCGGCATCATGCAGACCCCCTGCGCCTGCCTGGGCGGGGACCCCGGAGACCCTGCTGCGGGGCCCCCGGCACCCCGCGGGGACGTCTGCCTGAGGGACGGCGTGGCCGGTGGGCCTGAGAACTGCCTCACCAGCCTCACGCAGGACCGGGGCGGGGACGGCGCCCCAGGTGAGTGACCGTCTGGGCCACCGTGGGGTGGTGACAGTGCCCCGGGCCCACGCGCCTGGTCAGGGCAGGGCCGGCCGAGCATCGGGGGGAGGAGGAGGGCGTGGACGAGGGTCTGATTTCTCGGGGATGGGGGCATCCGCTGGGAGGCGGGATGAGTCGAGGGCCTCCGGGGGTGTCTGTGTGGACGGGGGAGCCGGATGGACGCCTGCTCACAAAACCGTCTTGAGGCAGAAAATAAGCCTCATGGGATTGAGGGGAGCCGGGACCCCGTGCTCTGCACGGCCTGGCGCCCGGCGGCGAGCTCTGTGAAGCCCCTGGGGTGCAGGTGTGGACTGGGGTGTCCGGGAAGCCAGCAGAAACCCCATCAGGGAGGGGGCACCAGTTGTGCCAGGGCCACCCAACCACCGGTAGAGGGAGGCTGCCCAAGGCAGAGGTCACCATGGCCTTGGAAAGGGAAGCCTGCACCAGGTAGCAGATGGGTGGGTCCCGGGCACAGGGCGGTGGGGCACAGCAGAGTGGAGGGGGCCGGGGACTGGGAGTCGGCTGGGGGGTTGGCCTGCCCTCCCTGGCCCTCCGCCCCGCCCCAGCCTCAGCGCTGCCCGCTCCGCACGGGTGCTGTCCCTGCAGTTGGTGTCTTGGGGCCCGGCCCACGGGGCCTGATTCCCTCAACGCATCCCCGTGAGTGCCAAGGGCAGCAGCCTTGCAGGAAGGGCTGGGACAGCCCAGAGCCTGCCAGGAGGCCAGGGCAGGGGCAGGCTGGCATGACGCCTGGGGGTGCCCATGCGGGGAAGCTCTGGCTGTGCTGAGTACCTACTGTGCGCAGGCTCCAACAGCAGCCGGGCGGCCATGTGGGTGGCACAGGGTCCCTGTGCTAGAGCAGAGGCAGGCGCCGCACCAGCCTGAGATGCAGAGGGGTGTTGCCCACGGGACAAGGAGGGGCCGGGGTGGGCATCCAGGAGGGAGCTGACCTGGCCTGCTCAGGGCAAAACAGCAGGGTACCTGGGCAGGGCTGCTGACCTCGCCGACGTTAGGGACGTGGCATTGGGGCCGGATCACAGTTTCTGGAATGAGGACATCAAATGAGGTGAGAAGCTCGTGTGAGGCCGGGAGAGGGCGGTCTGGAGGCCGGAGTGGGACCCAGTGTGAGGCCTGGGGCGGCAGGCAGGGCCCTGGGCAGAAGCCATGAGGTTCAGCCCGGGGCCGGTGGCACAGGCTGCCCTGGGTGTTGCCACGGCTCCCCTCAGGCCCTCCCCTTCTGAAGGAGAGAGGGAAAATACCTGCTACCCCATGACCTTAGCATGAGGCCTGCGGAGACTGTCCCCACATCTCCCTGGCTCCTGGGCGGCGACAGCCAGGAAAGGGGGCATTTTGCAGGTGGCACGGGGGAATTTGCAGATGGCATCGAGTGGCGCAGAGGAGGGCAGCGCGGGCATGGTTGGCAGGGGTGGGAGGTGTGTGCAGTGTGTGCATGTGGGAGGTACGTGGTGTGCTCGTGCGTGCACGCTGGCTGTGTGCGGGCTGGGAGTGCGCCTGGGTGTGCACAATGTGCTGGGGCGTGGGGGGGTCTGGGCCCCGCGTGGCTGGTGTCCGTGACACTGCCAGACCCAGCGCGGCAGGCCTGGGGCATGGGTGGGGGCACTGGGCCGGCAGCATGGACAGTGGGGTCTGCGCAGCCCAGAGCCACTTGGCCGGTGGCCCCAGGGGCCCTGCAGAGAGCCGCCGCAGCAGGAGCAGCAGGGGCCAGCGTGTCCCCAGCCGTCGGGTGCCACACAGCCACGGGCTCGCGCTCAGGGTCCTGACAGGGCGCCCCACACCCCTGTAGCCCCAGGGCCTTGGCCAGGCTGTTCCTCAGATCCAGCCCCCAGCTTCCCACCCGCCGCCCCCTCAGATTGGGGCCCCTGAGGCTGCCTGAGAGCCAGCCCTGCGCTGGCTGCGTCCCACGGCCGCCTCTGGGGGCGCGGCGTGCTCCCGGCTCGGTGGCGTCTGTTCCTTAGGGCTGGCCTGCTGGGCGGTCAGTGCCACAGAGCGGGAGGGACGCTGGCCAGGGTGTGGGGCAGCGCCTGGTCAGTCCAGGGCGGGCGAGGCGGGAGGGTGAAGGCCAGTGCGCCCCTCCTCTGATTTGAGGGCTGACGCAGGGCGGGCCTCTGGGAGCCCCCAGGCCTTCCACAGCGAGCTGGGCGGGGAGGGGTGTGTGTGCGTGCCCGGTGTGAGTGCCCACGTGTGTGCCAACGTGTGTGCCCAGCATGCGTGCCCGGCGTGAGTGCCCACATACGTGCCCACGTGTGTGCCAACGTGCGTGCCCGGTGTGCGTGCCAGGCGTGAGTGCCCACATGCATGCCCGCGTGCGTGCCCGGCGTGTGTGCCCTCATGTGTGCCCACATGCGTGCCCAGTGTGCATGCCCGCGTGCATGCCCAGTGTGCGTGCCCGCGTGCGTGCGTGCGCTCGCCCAGGCTCGCGGGAGGGGCGGCGCGGCGTCGGCGAGGCCGGGCTGCCGTCGGGGGGCGGCTGGGCACGCGGCGCCGCCGTCTGTCGCCGAGCCCCGTGCCCAGGGCTGGGCGGCGCGGCCGGGGCTGGTGGCCAGGCACGTCCCTCATCCCGGCGGGCACCAAGCAGGTGGCCCGGGCCGGCCGTGGCCCACTTTCCGCCGGCCCGGGCCGTGCCAGCGCCACCTGGCCACGTCAGCCCGGCCGCAGCGGGCAGCCCGGGTGATCGCGCGCTGGCCACGGCCTTTCTCTCGAGGGTTCTTTTAAATATTCATGTTTTAATTAAAGAATTTTATTGTGGAAGGGCCGGAGGGTGATGAAAAGCTGCGTCCTGGGGCTGCGGGCGGGGGGCGCCACCGCATTGGCAGGAGGGCTGGGGCTGGACGCCCGAGGGGGGCGGCAGACGTGGGGGGGCACAAATCAGGGTAACCAGCCCCTGAGGGCACCTGGGGGACCCCTGGGCCTTCAGGCTGCCCACATGGACATGGCGCCTCCTGCCCGCCCCAGAAGCGGAACCGCTGCAGTTGGGGGGGCGGGGGAGCCGCCGGCCGCGGGGTGTGCGCGCCCGTGGGGGCCAGGGGCGCGCTGGGAGCAGCGGCTGGGCCCCTGCGGGCCTGGGAGGGCTGCGGGGGGCTGTCCTGTCCCCTGGGGCGCCATTGCGGGGGCGCCAGGGGGGAACCTGGCTGCCCCGGGACAGGCCTGGACCTCCCTAACTTGACCAGCCTGGGGGTCCCCCGGCGCCAACCCGCCGGGCCGCGGCTGCGGGCGGGGGCGGCCCCTGCTGGGCCAGAGCGGAAGCGCCGCCGCCTCCTGGGGGTCCCCGAGCCCGGGAGGCCGAGCAGCGCCGCCCCCGGGACTCCCGCCGTTGGACTTGGGGCCCAGGGGCTGGGGGGCCACGGCCTCCAGGCTGCGGCGCCAGGACGGGAGGGAGGCCGGAGGCCCAGCCGCTCGCAGCGCCCTCTCCGGGGTGGCCGGGCTGCCAGGCCGCCGTTAATTGGCCCCATTCATGCCCTAATGAGATGGAAATGAGGCGGCGGACAGAGGGGCATTGAGCCCTGGAAGAATGGCCGCCTCTTTCCGGCCTGGAGGGGCAGCCCACCCCCAGCCCTGCCCACTCCTGCGCTGCCCCCTCGCCACCCAGAAGCGCCCCGGCACCCCGCCCTGGCAGCTAAGGCCGCTGCGGCTCGCGGGCCAGGGCTGCCACCAGCGCGGGGGGCCAGGCCTTCACCCCGCCCGGCCGGTGTCGCGGGTGGCACGGGGAGGGGCGCCACAGCCACAGGGCACCTCTTCCCGGCGGCCTGGTGGGGCCCAGCCCGGCCAGGGGCTCAAAGTGTGGAGGGACTCGGAGACCCTGGCCAGGGCTGGGCTCGGGCTGGCCGGGGTCGGCTTCAGGGTGACCTGGGTCAGGATGTGACCAGGGCCGGGGAGACAAGGGCCCACGCGTGACCCTCGCGCAGCGTGTGCGGTTCCGGCTGGGCCTGCGGGCCGGTCCCCTCAGCGGCCCCTCCTTGGCTGCGTCCCGCCTCCCGCCCCTCCCCCACGCGTGCTCACCACCTGGGTCACCAAGGTAACCAGCCGGGAATCGTGGGTGTTCTGGCAGCCGAGGCCTAACCTGAGTCTCTCCTGAAAGGCAGAGCTCCGCTGCCGTTGCCATGGGAACCGAGTGGCATCCTCGGAGGAGCCTGGCTTGGTCACCCTCTCTCCCACCCACCGCCAGTCTCCACGTCATTGGGTGTCCACGTGGGGGCTGGGCCTGGGCCCCGGGAATAGGCGGCCTGGCCTGTGCGGGTCCCCAGGCCCGTGCTCTGGGCAGGACGGCGGGGCCTCGACAGGTGAGACCCTGGGCAGGCCCCTGCATCCCGGCCGGCCGCCTCGCGGCCATGGGGGGCACCCTGCGGCGTGTGGGCCCGGCCAGCCCCAGCCCTTGACCAGGGACACCTGGGCCGCCCGCTGCTCCACCAGGTGGCTGGGCTCATGGCTGCGGCGGGCAACCTGACCGGGCGGGCAGGGGCAGCCAGAGGGCGGCCCCACTTCAGCACCCCTCCCTGGTCCTTCCACCACCTTAGCAGCTCCCGGTCAGGGCGCTTAGGTAGCTCCTCCAGCTTAGGGTGCTCCCAGCACGGAGACCCTGGCACACACAGCCTGCTCTCGGCAGGCCTCCGGGGTGACCTTGCCAGCCCCCAGTTTCTTCCACCGTAAGAGGCGGAAAGGTTGCCTCCCGGGTGGACAGGTTTCCGGTTCCCGTGTACCGAGGCGCCTGCCAGGGCAGGGCCCACGGGGCGTGGGGGTCAGGACACCCTGCCCCGGGTGCAGCCTGGGAGAGCGCCACAGGGGCGGGGGCCCCCTTCCTGGGAGGGGTCGCTACTCGCGCCGCTTCCCGGGCGGGGGCACGTTCCATGGGCCTGGGTCTCCCACCTGGACAGTGGGGCCAGCGAGGGAGGGCTCCCTGCAGCTCAGACCAGGAGGGGCCGGGGCCAGGCCCTTGACCCCCGAGGCGGGCCCCGCCCTGGGCCCGGACAGCGCCAGGGGGCTGCGTGGATCGGGGCGCGGGGCCTTTGCGAGCCCTGCTGTGCGGCCGGGAGGCTCGCGGTCGATGTCGCTCCGGGGGCTCTCACGGCCCTCGCTGCCGAGCCAGGGACAGGCCGGCTTCCTCAGTGTTTCCTGTTGTCTCCGCGTCGCCCCCCCAGGGACGCGCCCCTCCAGCCCTCGCCCCTCAGTGAGGTGTCCCCATCGACACCCGCGCGCCCCGCTCTGGCCAGGGCGGGGGTCGCAGGCGCCCCGGAAGGCCAGGGCGCCGGCCCAGGTGGCGGCGGGAGGGCGGGACGAGCCTGAGTTTTCACTCGCGCCCCCACACCCCAAAGGCAGGTGGGTGAGGACTGAGCCCGCACTCCAGGCCCGAGGTCTGGGCACCTTGGCCTGTGTGCCCAGTGCCAGCGCGGGCCTGCACCCGGGATGACCTTGGGCAAGGCGCTGGGCCTCGGGGGCCCAGGGAGAGGTGGGACCTGGGGGTGCTCTGAGGGAACAGCGTGCAGAGGCTCTGCAGCAGAATCCGGGCCGGGGGCTCCCGTTCCCACACTACCTGCCCTGGCAGAACGAGCCCACCTGCCGGCACTGGGCCGCCCCTCCCGCCCTGCTGCATTCCTTGGCCCCTGGCGCCCTCTGCTGGCCGGTCTGAGCACAGGCGCAGGGGCTCCTGCCTGGACAGTTTGCTGCAAGTCAAAGGGGTTCTCTGGGGTGCACTCCAACCCCATCTTGCACCCACCCACCCTTTCTGGCCCTTTGCCATGTGCTGCCAGACCCTCTTCCCCGGCAAGGACAGCTGTTCTCTTCAGCTGAGGCCTGAAGGCCAGGGCAGGGCGGCCTTGACCACCCCATGGCTGGGGGGGTGGTTCTTGGGCTCCAGCCTCCCTCCTGCTGGGACCCCCTGTTCTCCCTCGGGGACCCCTGCAGTCCTCCTCACCCCATGGGGTGGGGCCTGCCACCAGCCGCAGTCAGCCGGGGTGCCGGGACCTCCCTGCAGGCCAGGCATGCCCGCCCCAGGGCACAGCCGCATGGGACGGCGTCCAGCCCAGTGGGTGGGGGTCCCGTGCGAGCACGGCTGGCCTGGGGCTATCCCTGGCCACCTCGGACTGGGTGGCGTGAGTGAGTGTGGCCAGAGTTGGCACCTTATTGATAGGCCTGGCCCGGCTTCTCTGGGAGCGCAGGGGTGGAGGCCAGGTGGGCAGCAGGGTGGCAGTGCCCCAGATACAGCCTCACGCTCTGGCTGAGAGGGGGTGCCTCCTGCTGCACCCCTCCGTGCTTCCCAGTGCTGTCGGGCTCCGTGTCCCCGGTGGCACACAGGCCACCAAGGGGTTCGGGCTCTCAAAGGTCGCTGGGGTAGAGGAAGACCTGGGAGACAGCTGGCCGAGGTCAGAGCGGGGCCCGGGGGACCTGGTCCCCAGGCTCCCTCTGCACTCAGTGCCGGCTTGACAGGGCGTGGGGGTCCCGGCTCTGCTGTGCCCTGGGTCACTCCTGGTCACTCCTTTTCCCCTCGTGGGGCAAAGAACACACAGGTCAGCCTCTGAGGGCCCACTGGGAGGGGTCCGAGGGTCTGTGCCCAGGAAAGAGGGCCTCAGCAAAATGGGGTTCTTGGGGAACCAGGCATCCACTGGGGTGGCTCCATTCATTCTTCAGACCCATCTGGAGTCCAGCTGGGTCCATCCCCCATCCTGGGCCAGTAGAGACCCTGGCAGAGGTGCCTTCACAGCAGTAGGGTGCTGTGAGCTGACACCCCAGGGGCACGCTGCCAGCCACCTGGGCACTGCCTCCTATGGCCTTCCCTGGGCACCCCCACCCTGCCAGCGTCTGCCTCACACCAGGTCACACACACCAGCGGGCACGCGGCCTCCTGGCTTGACCCTCCAGGCTGGCTGGGCTGGTCCGGCATGATGGGGTCTGTCCTGGTGGGTTCCTGTGCCCCATACTCCTGCCTGGGAGACCACGGCGCACCCTGAGCCACAGCCGCCCTCTGTGCCCCCAGGTGGCTGGAAGCTGTGGTCCCTGTGGGGCGAGTGCACGCGGGACTGCGGGGGCGGCCTGCAGACGAGGACGCGCACCTGCCTGCCCGCGCCGGGCGTGGAGGGCGGCGGCTGCGAAGGGGTGCTGGAGGAGGGCCGCCTGTGCAACCGCAAGGCCTGCGGCCGTGAGTGCGCCCACGGCGGGCCCAGGGGTGGGCGGCGCCAGCGGGAGGCGGGGTCAGCGGAGGGGCAGCAGGCCAGGGGCGGGGCAGGGGCCTGTGCAGGTGAGGGCCCAGGAGCAGCGGCTGGGCCCGGAGTTAGGTGAGACTGGATGGGACTAACATCTCCCCTGCGCGCTGGGAATTTGGGGGCGCAGGCGGAAGGCTCTCCAGCCCCAGCCAGATCCCCCAGTGCCGTCCTGTCTCCGGGATGCATCTTTCTAGTCAGACGCATCTTGGTAGACGCATCTCTGATGACCTCATGCATTTTTTAGCTGGTTCCATAGGGTTCCATCAAGTGATAACGAGCCCGGCGTTCTTCCGTTGTCCTCCCTCGAGGAGCCTTCCTGCACAGGACGGGGCAGGCCGGTGGGGGCCGAGCAGGGCAGTCACTCCCGCTCGCTGTGCTGCTGGCGAGGGGGGCGCAGAGCAGCGGCCAGACAAGGGTTGGCATCAAGTGGGGGGAGGCAGAGCTCCGGCCTCAGGTTTCTCAGCTGCCCGAGGGGCCAGCCCAACCCCGCTGCGCCGGGGGGCTGAGGGCCCAGGTCAGAGCGGCGACCTCGAGCCGCAGGGCGGGCGCAGCCGGACTCTGACCGCAGCCCTCCTGCAGCGGCGGGGCGCGCCGGCTCCCGAAGCCAGTCCCTGCGCTCCACCGACGCGCGGCGCCGCGACGAGCTGGGGGACGAGCTGCAGCAGTTCGGGTTCCCGGCCCCGCAGACAGGTGAGCTGCGAGGGGTCGGAGATGCTGCCGCGCGGGCGGCTGGCGTCGGGAACGGGACCTGGGGCAAATGCTGTCGGGTATTCGTTGCTGCCAATTCTAGGCAATAACTAATAACTCACCGTCATCAGACTAAGCTCTTAGGCGCCAGGCTCTTGTCTCCGCGCAGGCCAGGGTGCTGGCCAGGGGCCTGCGGGGGCCAGACCCCAGGGACCCCTCCACGGCAGGGCTGCCCGGGTTCCAACCTTGTAGGGGGAGGGGCGAGTCCTTGGCGAGGTCAGCCCCGGGCTTCAAGGCCGCTGCCTGTCCTGCGGGCGCAGCCTGCAGCCAGCTCGGCGGCCCGTCCCGGCACCTGGCAGCCGCAGCGCAGGCCGGTGACGCCGCAGGTCTGGGCCGGCAGGTGACCCCGCGGCCGAGGAGTGGTCCCCGTGGAGCGTGTGCTCCAGCACCTGCGGCGAGGGCTGGCAGACCCGCACGCGCTTCTGCGTGTCCTCCTCCTACAGCACGCAGTGCAGCGGGCCCCTGCGCGAGCAGCGGCTGTGCAACAACTCGGCGGTGTGTCCAGGTGGGCGCGCGCGGGGGCGGGGCCGCGGGGGAGGGTGTCGGGGGCTGGGGAAGGGCCTCAGGGGCCAGGCGAGCGCCGGGGTGCGGGACAGCCGGGCAGCCGTGGTCACCAAGAGCAGCGGAGCCCTGTGGTCCCTCCTCAGTGCACGGCGCCTGGGACGAGTGGTCGCCCTGGAGCCTCTGTTCTAGCACCTGTGGCCGCGGCTTCCGGGACCGCACCCGAACTTGCAGGCCCCCCCAGTTCGGAGGCAACCCCTGTGAAGGCCCTGAGAAGCAAACCAAGTTCTGCAACATAGCGCTGTGCCCTGGTAGGTCAGAGGGAGGGCGCGGGCCGGGCTTGCAGGAAGGCAGGAGGGCCGCTGCGGCTGACCAGCCCGGGAGCGGGTTTGGCCTCCACCGGCGGGCGCTGGGGCCCGAGCCTGTCGCCAGGAGGTTGGGAACTCCGCGGCCTCGCACACTCGCGCCACCGCGCAGGGCGGGGGTCCCCGGGAGTGACGGCGCCCGTGTCCACCTGCGTGGGGCAGAGGGGCCGGCGGGGCGTCGCGCCGGTGTTCACGCCGGCCGCCTGTCCTTGCTCCCCCGGGCCGGGCAGTGGATGGAAACTGGAACGAGTGGTCCAGCTGGAGCGCGTGCTCGGCCAGCTGCTCCCAGGGCCGGCAGCAGCGCACGCGGGAGTGCAACGGACCTTCCTATGGGGGCGCCGAGTGCCAGGGCCACTGGGTGGAGACGCGAGACTGCTTCCTGCAGCAGTGCCCAGGTCGGGGGCGCCCGGGGGGCTGGGGCTCCGTGGGGCGGGGCGGGCACCGCGTGGGGGGGCGCCGGGGGGCGGGCACCGGCCTATGGCGCATCCACTTGAGCTCCGGTTTCTCCTGGTCCCGACCCCCCCGCGGCCTCCCGCTCCCGTGCCCTGGACGCCGGCACCTCCGGCCGCCGCGCTGCGTCTCCCTCCGCGGCCCGCCGGGCCCGCAGTGGACGGGAAGTGGCAGGCCTGGGCGACGTGGGGCGGCTGCAGCGTCACCTGCGGGGGCGGCACGCAGCGGCGGGAGCGCTTCTGCTCGGGGCCCTTCTTCGGGGGAGCCGCCTGCCAGGGCCCCCAGGACGAGCACCGGCAGTGCGGCGCGCAGCGGTGTCCGGGTGAGGCCCTCGCCCCGGGGCGGCCGGGCGCGCGGCTGGGGCGCGGGTCAGGGCGTGGGTCAGGAGGCGTGGTCCAGGGGCGTGGCTCCGGGGGCGTGGCTCCGGGGGCGTGGCTAGGGCGTGGCTCCGGGGCGTGGCTAGGGCGTGGCTCCGGGGCAAACTAGAGGCGTGGCTCCGGGGGCGTGGCTAGGGCGTGGCTCCGGGGCAAACTAGAGGCGTGGCTCCGGGGCGTGGCTCCGGGGCGTGGCTGGGGCGTGGCTCCGGGAGGCGTGGCTAGGGGCGCGGCTCAGGGCGCCTGAGCCTGGTGGGTGCGCAGGGGATGGGGCCCCGCCTCCCCCCTCCCCGCCCGGCCCCCTCACTGCCCCGGCCCGCAGAGCCGCACGAGATCTGCGACGAGGACGGCTTCGGCACCGTCGTCTGGAAGGAGACCCCGGCGGGAGAGGTGGCCGCAGTCCGGTGCCCTCGAAATGCCACGGGTGAGGGCCCGGGGCGCGTCGTGGGGCCCCGCCCCACGGAGGCTGCGGGGCCGTCCGCGCCCGCCGGGGCAGCGGGGCCGCGGCGCTGGGGGCGGGCCGCGCCCGTGTCCGAGCGCCCACCCGGCGCCGGCGGGCAGAGCCCCCCGTCCCCGCTTAGGGGAGCCGAGGCCGGAGACGCGCAGCCCCGGCCCGGGCGGGGGGGGCGCGGGGGCGCGGGGGCCGCGGGGCGAGCCGGCTCCCCGGCGGGGCTGACCCGCGTGTCCGCAGGCCTCATCCTGCGCCGCTGCGAGCTGGACGAGGACGGCGTGGCCTACTGGGCGCCCCCCACCTACGTGCGCTGCGTGTCCATCGACTACCGCAACATCCAGATGATGGTGAGGCCCCCGCCGGCCCGGGGCGGGCGCGCAGGCCCCCGCGGCCCCGCAGGCACAGCCTCCCTCTCGCCTCCCCAGACGCGGGAGCACCTGGCCAAGGCCCAGCGCGGCCTGCCCGGCGAGGGGGTCTCGGAGGTCATCCAGACCCTGGTGGAGATCTCCCAGGACGGGACCAGCTACAGCGGGGACCTGCTCTCCACCATCGACGTCCTGAGGAACATGACCGAGATCTTCCGCAGGGCCTACTACAGCCCCACCCCCGGGGACGTGCAGGTGGGCCCCGGGCAGCAGGGCGGGCAGCCTGGGCGCCGGGAGGACCTCGCCGGGCCTGGATCAGCCTGACCTGGCCGTGGGCTGGGCCCTGACCCCACCTCACGGAACCAAAACCCTGGTCGCCCCGGCCCCGGCCCCGGCCCTGGTCACACGCTGACCCCTGACCCTGGTGCGTTCTCTGCTCCCCGGCCCCTCCTGCTCGTCTTCCCAGAACTTTGTCCAGATCATCAGCAACCTGCTGGCTGAGGAGAACCGAGACAAGTGGGAGGAGGCCCAGCTGGTATGGACGTGGACTGAGCGCGGCACGGGCCACCCCAAGGGCTCTGGGTTTGGGTGCAGCCGGCCTCCCGCGGGCGCGACTGGAGGAGGTGGCTCCCCTGAGTTCCGTCCCACCTGAACGGGGCCGCTAGAGGACGCGGCGCAGGACCAGGGCCGCCGAGGGAGGGCCCGCCGTCCTGTCCTCGGCCCCGCCCGCTGTCCTCCCCAGCGGGCCCCGTCCACGAGGCTCAGTGTTGTGGCCCACGAGGGTGGGTGCTCGAGGCCCCGCCCTGCTGCCACCCGCGGTGCTGGGTGGGACGGGAGAAGGGAGGCGGGGCACCCGTGTCCTGGCTGCGGCCTGGGGCTCCCTCTCTGAGGCCCTGTCCCCGCCGCCCCCAGATGGGCCCCAACGCCAAGGAGCTCTTCCGGCTGGTGGAGGACTTCGTGGACGTCATCGGCTTCCGCATGAAGGACCTGCGGGACGCATACCAGGTGACAGACAACCTGGGTAAGGCGTGCCCGCCCATGCAGACCCCACGCTGCAGGCCCTTCCTGCCTCGGTTCCCATCTTTAGACACAGTGGCCAGGCCGCAGGCAGCACCGGGCCGGTTCTGAGCCCAGTTCTGCTCACGGACCCGCATCCCGTGGGCCCAGTCTGCAGTGACCCTGGGTGGGGGGGCGTGGGGACCCAGATCAGGTCCTGGAAGCCTGGGCACGCTGGGAACCCCAGACTGCTGCCCGCCCTGGCTTGCACCCCCTGGGGCAGGGCCCACTGCTGTTCACCCCGGTGCCCTCTGCTGGGGCACCTCAGGATTTGAAAGCAGGTCGGTGCTGGCACCTCTTCTCTTGCCTCCACCCCAGAGGCATCAGGTCGGAGGGGCCCCCCAACCTCTGAAATGGGCCAGCAGTGCTCACTTTCTGGGGGTGCAGAGGACAGGCAGGCCTGAACCGGGTGGTCCAGGTGACCGTCGTTACACATCCCACAGTTGTACTCGAGTGTCACCAGTGTCCCCTTGAATAGCTTTCATGGCCACATTCCTCAGATTCGCCCTATCTAGAGACACCTTCCAGACTTTGCACTGGTCAGTGCAGTGTCCATCTTCCCAGTGGGACCCAGGAGTGGGTGCTGGCCCCAACAGCGATCCAAGCACACCCAGGAGGGAGGTTGTCACCTTTGTGGAGACTTTCTACCTTTAGTGATGTGCCCAAGACTCCCTGCACTAACAGACGGGAGGCGTGGAGTGACCTGGGAGGCTGGGATGAACACCCCTATATTTGCTACCCTGGAGGTTTGCAGAGCTCGGGACCGGCCTTCCACCTCAGGAGCTCAGGGTCCCAAAACTCAGCCAGAGCTGAGATCTTTAGGCCAGCGTCACCATCCTTATCGTTGGACCCCAGACTCAGGCCTGGGGCCAGGTACTATGGAGAGCCCCTGGTGCTGGGGTCAGCGGCCCAGGCTGGTTGGTTTGTGCTTGGACCATCTCTGAGATGCTGCCTCCTCTCTGCCCCCTTCCTTGCCTGGCTGAGCCCCCACTTTTAGTGAGAGCAACTGACCTGAGGGGGCTTTTGTGGGACCATGTGGTATGTGCCTAGGAGACCAGCTGGCAGTCGCTGTGGACCTCCTGCCAGACTTCACTGTGGTGCGGCTCTGGACACCCAGCACCCTGGGGGCCCCCAGACCTGACACCGACCCCACCTGGGGAGCTGTCCTAAGCAGATGACCCTTCAGACCAGCCCCTGGATGCGAGGGAGGTGTGGGCTCCCCCAGTCACCCTGCCAAGACATTCATCACCCTGCCGTCCACACGCCGGATACCCCTACCCCAAGGGTGCCGCGCACCACCGGGGCACACCCCAACACACCCACCACGCTGCACACTACACACACCAAACACACACACACACCATAGACACCACAACCACACGCACCACACATACCACAGGCCACAGACACAACACACATACACGCACATACGCACACACCCCACACACACCTCCACACATCCCACGCATACCACAGGCCACAGATACCACATTCACCACAGACAGCACACACATACACACACCCCCCACGCACACACAACACACACCCCACACACAACACAAATACCACATTGACTACGCACCACATCTCACCCGCCCACGCTCCATGTGCCCCTCTCCTGCCCCCCGCCCCCCGCGGGCCCATGGTCATTGTCGCAGCCCCAGGCCTGCCTCCTGCCCTCAGGGCTCCTTCCCCTACCAGGGCAGTCCCGCCGCAGCCCCGGACCCCTGGCCCCACGCTCCTCAGGCGCCTGCTGTCTGGTCTGGACCTCCGTGCCGACCCAACGCCAGCACCGCTCCCCATCACCGTGCCCCCCCTGGAGTGGCCGGTGTCCACCCAGGCTCCCTCCCAAGCCCCGGCCCCGCGCTCCTCCCAGGGAGCGGCCCAGGGACTCCTCATCCTCTGAGGCCCGCACACCTACCCTCCAGGCTGCCCCCTCGCGTCCATCTGGACGAGTCCTGGCCCACTTGCCCTGAGTCCAGCCGCCCCACGGGCCATGGTGCTCAGACACCCTGCCGGGACCTCCTGCTGTCCCAGCCCCGCGTCCCTTGCGCTGACCCCACGCCCACGTCCCCATTCCTGTCCGCCCTCCCACGCTCACCTGGGATTCGACCCCGCGGGATGCCGAGGCCGGGCCAGGCAGAGCCCTTAGCCTGGGGGCTCGGGCGCCAGGGTCTCCCAGCAAGCAGATGGGAGGAGAGGCTGCCACGTCCATGACTGGCCTCTGGTCAGCCCAAACACTCAGTGCCGCCATTGGTGCCTCCCGGGGGGCTGGGCCCTCTGCCGCCCCTCTCAGGGTGCTTTACCAGGGTCTCCCCTCCCTGCATCCCCCACCACAGACCTGAGTGAAGAGCCCACCTCTGATGCCTTCTGAGCCCCTGCCTGGGGCTCCTGCTGGGCAGGGCCTGCGAGGGCCAGCCCCACACCCAGCCCATGACTGCTGCCCCTCGCTGTCTCCCATGGGGCCTGTGTGGGGTCAGTGTCCATGCTGGGGGAGCTGGCCTGCGGCTGAGAGCTGGGGCTGCCAGAGAGGGGGCACCGCTGGGGCCTTGGGCCTCGTGGCGAGTGTGGGACCAGGCAGAAACCTGGCCAGGTGTGCCCACGTGTCCCCTCAGCCGCAACTGCCCACTCCCAGCTCCTCAGGCCACAGCTGTGCTCTGTCTCCTGTCTCTGTCTCTCTCGGGCTCCTCCCGTCTCCCACCCCAGTCCTCAGCATCCACAAGCTCCCGGCCAGCGGAGCCACGGACATCAGCTTCCCCATGAAGGGCTGGCGGGCCACGGGCGACTGGGCCAAGGTGCCAGAGGACAGGGTCACTGTGTCCAAAAGCGTCTTCTCCACAGGACTGGCTGGTGAGGGGCCTGGGGCGACAGGGGCCCTCACGAGAGACTTAGGCCCCAGGATCTGAGGGCCTGCCCCCGGGGGTGGCCCTGGGGCTGACCTGCTGCCTCAAGGGCCAGGATGGCATCTGCTTCATCCAAATGGTGGCCGCTCCTCCAGGAGGGCCTCCCTGCCCTCCCTGTGTTCAGAGGCCTTGGGGCCCAGGAAGAGGTGCCATGCCCGGCCTGCCCCAGCTCTTGGGGTCCCCTGGGCTGCCGCCCGCTCTCTGACCCCACGTGGCATCCCAGGTGGCTCCCGCTCCTGCTAGGGCTGGACGTGGGGAGGCGGGTGTGGGGCGCCTCCCTCTGGGGGACACACGCCCCTGCCGAGCAGCTCCGGCCTGGCGCCGGGAGGGCTGACACTGCTGTCTTGCAGAGGCTGACGACTCGGCCGTGTTTGTGGTCGGCACGGCGCTCTACCGGAACCTGGGCAGCTTCCTGGCCCTGCAGAGGTGGGCTCCGCGCGGGCAGGCCCTGAGGAGGCAGCGCGGGATGGGTGCGGCCGGGCACTGGGCCTGACTCCCCTGTTCCCCAGGAACACCACGGTCCTGAACTCCAAGGTCATCTCAGTGACCGTGAAGCCCTCACCTCGCTCCCTCCTCACTCCCCTGGAGATTGAGTTCGCCCACATGTACAATGTGAGTGCCACGCGCGTGTGCGTGCTTCTGGGCTCCTCCCTCCCGTGCCACCTCCACCCGAGTGGGCAGGGACGGGGTGTCAGAGGCGGGAGCTACCCAAGCTCAGGGAGCTGGACATGGGGCTGGAACTGCCCCAGCCATTGTGACCCAGGCCCGGGTCGAGGTGCCACCCCGTGGGCCCCACGGCCCCACCCCTCCAGGTTTCCTCCAGGTCGCCACCAGCCCCCCGCAGACCCGGGGGTGGCCGCCTGGTCACCCGCCAGGACTGGGAGTAGGATGAACAGGCCCTGCTCCTTCTGCTGTTTGATCTCAGCCAGTGGCTCAGCCTCTCTGTGCCTCAGCGCCCTCCCTTGCCGAGTGGGCCAAGCCGGCTGGGCGAGGGCTGACCCACAAGTGCAGCACCCATGGCCCTGGCGAGCACTCACTCTCCCCCGGGGCTGGGCCTCGGCTGAGCTGCGCCTGCCCACCTGCTCGCAACCCTCAGGGCTCCGGGAGGGTCTCCCCATCACGCCACTTTGCATGAAGTTGACCAGCCGCTGAGGCATCTGGGCATAGCCACTGCCCAGCCCCACTCAGAGGGGCCGGGGGCCACCCACAAGGAGTGGAGGGCTGGCCAATCCCTTCCCTGATCTGGCCCCTAGCACCACCCTCGGCTCCCTGGGGTGTGTCTGCACAGCACAGGCAGAGCACTCTGCGCCCTGTGGGTGGGTCCGCAGCCTGGGTCAGGGGTCTCCCAGCGGGAGGCGGGCCTGACTCCTCCCCTCCCCCCCCAGGGCACCACCAACCAGACCTGCATCCTGTGGGACGAGTCGGACGTGTAAGTGCGCTGGGCCCTGGGCCCCGGGGCCTCCGGGAGGGCTTTGGTGCGCTCTGCCGCTGAGGCCTGCCAGGCCCGCCCCTCCCAGGACAGCCGCGGGGCGGGCGGGGCCTCTGCTGCTCTGAGGCTCTGCCCACGGGCTCCCCGTCCAGCCAGTGGTCGCCACTGGCTGCCTGTTCCGTGCCAGCAGGGTGGGCAGGGGGCCGCTGTGCTGCCATGGAGCTCCCCGTGTGGGTCCCCTGAACAGAGTCCTCCTATGCGGTGCGGCTGGGGCGCCTAATGGGTCCGGGAAGAGCTTGTGCAAAGGCTTCAAAGTGGGAGTGGCCCGAGGGGTGAGGAGGGCAGAACTGGGGAGCAAGGGGGCAGAGAGCTTGGTGCTGGCCTCACCCCCAAGCTGTGTCTGTGGTTTGGGGCACATCGGGAAGGTGTGGCAGGGTGCCGGGCCCTGCCTGCTGGGCCCCTCCGGGCCGGCCGGGGTGCAGGCGCCAGTCCCTCGCTCCGGACAGGGCCGGGACTCCCCACAGGCGGCAGCGGCTGAGCGCAGGCGGGAGGGTCGCGGGAGTGGTCGGGTGTGGGCGCAGATGGGGCTGCAAGGGTCTTGGTTGCGGGGTCTGAGTGTCGGGAACTACAGAAGGTGTCACAATGGGGTCGTCACTGCTCGCCCATCGGCCCCCCAGCCTTCCTCCAGCCC
>NW_026555331.1:2745903-2780903 GCF_014898055.3 Talpa occidentalis | reverse complement strand
GAATGAGCTGTCTGCCGAGGACTCCGCTGGGGCAGATGGGTGCCCCGCCCCGCCTTGCACACGCATGTGCAGGCACTGGGCTGGGCCTCCCTTCCTGCAGATGTTGCTCTCACCTTGACTGTGACCTTGTGGAAAGGCAAGTGGTTCAGTTGGGAGCCTGGGGTCTTTCCCACCTCTGCCAGTTCTGGACCCAGAGGTGACTGCATCTCCACCTTTAGAAGCCGGTCAGCCTGCTTGTCCCTTGAGGCCACCCCAACACTTGCTGTGTTCTCAGCAGTGGGGAGCGTCTTTGTTTGCTCTTTCTTAGCCAGAGACCAGGTGGAAGGTCAGGCAGAAGGTCAGACCTAATTGAATTGGGGACTATGACTAAGTTTCCTATTTTCTCTGAAAACCATTTTTCTCCCCTGCAAATGGGACAGGTAATGACAGCTTCCAAACCTCACCTGTTTCCTGGCACCACCACCTCTCAGCTCAGGCCTCTTCTCCTCTCTGTATTAATGCGGTTCTAGCTGTTTCTTAGCCTCTGGGGTTCATTTCAGTGAGCACTGGCATCACTGGGGAGAAGGCCCCAGCCCACATCATCCATCCTGCAAGCTGCAGGTAGCACGCTCTTTCTGCAACACCACCCAGACACACTGTGTGTCTGTCCATAATAGAAGTGACTGGCCCATCTGCACAAGAAGGGGATCTGGGGGCCTCCCCTGGTGGCGCAGGGTTGAGCGCTGGACTGCGAAGCTGCCCACAGCCTCTGCGCTCAAGTTCCATCCCCGGCCACTGGTGAGGGGCCCACGTGGCACGCAGACCTCTCTTGCCGCACCCGCTGCTCCCCTCAGCAATGTATTTCATCGGTCTGCCTGTTCTGTTCCCCGCTCTGGCTCTGGTGAATTCTCTCACCCTCCAGCACTTCTGACTATACCCAGTGCTTGTATAAATAAATAAATAAATAAATCTTAAAAAAAAAATGAAGGGAATTTGGGAGACCTCAGGAAAACACAGCGTCGACCCACAGCTCAGCATGGCTGCCCCTTCCCATGTCTTTCTCCTCACACTGCATGGGCCAGCCCTGACTCACTTTCCCCATGTCGTTCTCATCCCACTGTGCTCTGCTCTCCTACCTGTGCTCTGTGCTCTGTGCTCTGCTCTCCTACCTGACAATTCCTACTTACTGGAAAGAAATCAGCTTAGAAATCTACTCTTCCCAGAAGCCTCTGCTGCCCGCCCAGCTGTGCTCAGGCGCTGTCTTCTGTGACTCGAGCGTCCCACCTGTATAGGTATCAGGTGCCCCCGTGGGTGGATGCACCTGAGCTCCATAGGGCAGACAGACTCATACATCTCTGCACCCCCAGTGTCGACTGAAACCAGAACAACCATGAACACCGAGGCTGTGCTTCAGGGGAATGCAGAGTGCAGACTGTGAAACACGCTCTCTGCAGCAGAGATGCAGCGTGTGCTGGGACATCCCAGAGTCTGAAACTGGATGCCAACATGCAGTCACTTTGGGAACATGCTTTTACAACCATCACCTTTTTTTGGGGGGTGGATACTGACTATTTATTGAACAGCTGTATTTGCATGAGCTCAGACAGAATAGCCAGCTGTCTAGAGGGGAAAGATCTATGCTCAAAGTTGCTGGTTGGGATTCCTTTCCACCAGTCTCCTCTGTGGGGTTCATCCTTGTTTTTAGCACCTGAAAATAAATCTCTTTCCCTCTACACCCTGGTGGTTATTTATCAGTCCACAGCCCGCAGTTGATAGGCTGCTAGTGCAAAGGGAGACCCTTGGACAGTCTGTCATCTCCTGTCCCCACCCCCGATTGACGGCTCAGGTTAATGAAGGTCACAGAGTCACAGTTCAACTTCTGCCCTCACCAACCCAACCAGCCAGCGCAGCCCTCTGACTGGGCAACCAGCAGTAAGGAAATGGAACTGAGGGGTCCTTGTCCTCGCCAAGCCAGGCCCCAGTCTTTCTGCTGCCTCTGGACCCTCCAGGGCCAGCTGCCGATAGGAAGAGGACAGCAGGCGTGGAGCTGCGGCAGGCGTGCGCTGTCTCCGCACCCCGGGCGTCCATGCTGCTCGTTCTTCACAAACACTCCCCAGAGCTCCTGCCCCAAGGTCCCCAAGCAGGTCTGTGGGACTTCAAGCCTCCAGAAGGTTTCTCCCAGGGAGAAGGAAGCAGGTGCAGGCTCAGCAGCTGCTTGAGTCAGGGCAGGGAAGGGCAAGAGCAGCTGGTGGGTTGGGGCTCCCTTCAGAGTCCCGGGGGACGAGGAAGAGAAAGGACGGGGCGACGGGTCCCTTGCTCCATCCAGACCCCAGATCTGTGCTCCAGGCCTCCTTCCCCACCTTGCCCGCCTAGCAGCCCCTGTAACAGTCTCCAACAGGCACTGACAGTCTCAGATGAGGCTCAGAGAGCCCATGCAGTGCCCAGGCTGGGCGCCGAGGAAGCTGGGCTGGAAGGCATGTGTGCCCCGCCAAGCCGGCCTTGGTGGGCAGTGGCAAGAAAGGGTGAGGGGAAGTGAGCTGGGCTAAAGGCCCGCCGGACCTTCCACCTGGTCTCTGGCTAAGAAAGAGCAAACACAGCCGCTCCCCACTGCTGGGAACACAGCAAGTGTCAGGGTGGCCTCGAGGGACAAGCAAGCTGACCAGTTTCTAAAGGTGGAGACACAGTCACCTCTGGGTCCAGAACTGGCAGAGGTGGGAAAGACCCGGGCCCCCAACTGAACCACCTGCCCTTCCACAAGGTCACAGTCAAGGTGAGAGCAACACCTGCAGGAAGGGAGGCCCAGCCCAGTGACTGCACATGCGTGCGCAAGGCAGGGCGGGGCACCCATCTGCCCCAGAGGAGTCCTCGGCAGACAGGCGAGCTGGAGGGGGCATCTCAGGGCAGGGGCCAAGGGACAAGAAGCTGTGGGTGAACTCCTAGCACTGGGGGAAGGAGGCAGGAAGCCATGTTGGAACAGAAATACAGGGCCAGGCCAGTGGGCACGCCGGGAGAGAGCCCGCAAGGGCCTGATAGAGAACCTGCAGGAGGAAGAACAGCCAGATGCAAAATGACAAAGCCAGCCTTTGACAGAGAACATCCTAAGGCCTTTCCTCTTGCTAGAAATAGAAGCTGGCTGTGGAAGCGAAAGAAGAAACAGGGCCAGGCAGATAATGGAAAGCAGCCCAGCACACCCCCACCCACGGCAGGCCTCCTCCCGAGCTGGCCCGAGGTGTGGGAAGAGTAAAATTTGACACTGGCAGAAGGTAGTGAAGAGCTTCAGTGATTCCCGGGACCGGGTTACATGGGATTTCTAAACCCAGACTGGGCATCCAGGGTCAGGTGGCAGGAACTCAACCATCTGACCTTTGAAACTGCCTCTTGCTCACTGTTCACATCATCTTATGCACCACGCAGCTACAGCCCGCGCCACGCGCACACGCGCTCACTCCCTGAGGGGCCCGGCGCAGACCTGATCTGCACGGGAGAAACTCATTGCAGGTGGAGTCAAGCCCGGGGTTACAGCATGTTCTGTCCGTTGCCGGACCAGAACTACGCAGAACTGCATAAGCATCGTCATGGCTCCCCTGCAGAGCCCCGGCAGAGGGGGCTGGGACTAGTTGAGCGCACCACATCGGAGATTTTCTGCCTTATGCAACCGTCTGAAAAACCCTGGAGCCAGAGATGCGTGTCAGGTTAGAGAGGGCAGAGCCCACGTGTCTCCGAGAACAAAGGAACCGCAGGCACCACCTCTCAGGTCTTGGCAGCTTGTGAAGAAGAAATGTCTGATCCTGCTCTAATGAACTTGACCTCCCAGGTCACTTATATTTTTACCAGCAACTGCTAGAATTACAACATCCTGGACCGAAGCCAGCAATCCAGAAACTCCAGTTTGGAACTTCTCTGAATCTGATCCCATCACCAGCACTGAGGCGCTCTCTTGTCCAGGAGCCTTCTCCGTCCACTGGACAAACTCCCACAGCAGCTCACCCAGCCCTGCCCGGCCCTGATGGGGCCTGGTCTCCTGGAGGTCAGTGTGAAAGTCGTGTCTCCCTAGTCCTTCCTCTTGGTTTTCCCGACAGCTTCACAAACCTCCTTCTCCAGGTGGCCCCCCCTGAGAAGCCTGATGGTTGTATTGCAGTTCTTTCCTCCACCTGCTGCCTATTCCAGGGTCAAACTGTTCCTGTTCCTCAACTGTTATTTAAGCCCTGGTTTTGGGGTCTCCTTGTCACCCTGTCCCCTCTTGTGAACACATCTCATTTGGCTTCCCCAGTGGAATAAGCTTTCAATTGAGAACAGGAAGAACAGTGTGAAGAAAATTCTGGGAATAGGGGGCAGCAGGTGCCAAGGCCCTGAGGCAGCAGTATGCTCATTTTGTGTTCTGGGATCAGCAGGGGACATAGGTCGCTGCAGAGGCATGGACCAAGCAGGGTACAGAAACGAGGTGAGAGAGGATGTCACAGATTAGTCTGGTTAGGTCTTACAGGTAAATAAATTCCATGTACCGGGAGTGACATTATTAGATTTTTTTTTAAGATATCACAAAGGATACAGGATGGGAATGGATTATCGAAGAAGTGAGAGGTGTATAGGAGTCACTGACAAGGTGATCATAGTGGTCAGGAGCCTGGCTGAGCAGGCCTTGGCATGTAGATGCAGGTTTAGTGGGGCAGGAAGCTCGTGGGAGGTGAAATCACAGGCAGAGGTGGGGCATCTTAACACTATCTAACAGGCTTTGATGCCCTTAGTCCTCACGACTGCTTTGTAAGACTTTTGTGAGATTAAACTGTGAAAACAGACGTAATGGCAGCATCCAGCGGGAATTAGGGGCATGACTGAGAGATTTTGATTTCCTAATTGCCAACCCCACTCTCATCTGAAGTGTCCCCGTCTCCGTGCACAGAACTTCTAGAACGTGCATGTTCTCCTGAGGTCAGCGTGGTGGGTGGGAGGTCAATGGCCCTTTCTGGATGGTGGTGGGGGTTCCACACGTGAGGTCTCAGGGGCTCCAGAATGAACCCCATATCAGCGTGGAATGGGAGGGCACGCCTGGCAGGACTCCTTTCTGAAGGCTTTGACTCACCTGCCAGTGGAGGGGGGCCGTGGGTGATCCATGGTGTCCTTGATCTCCAAGGCCAGGAGAGACAGAGCTCATCACCACATTCGAAATTAGCAAGAAGCGCCTTGGAGGTTGTGTGGGGCTAATTAATATTAGGGCTGGGTTTGGAGGACAAGTTTATGTGCACATGTTCTTGGAACATTCCCACTGGACACATCCCTGCTTCTGAGTGTTAATTAGAGCTTCTCTACCACAGCCTGGAATTTAGTGGGAAATAAGTTGACATAGGTTAATTCAGGGGGCAAACGAGACCATCTCTCCTGGAAGCTTAATTTGCTTGTAGACTAGGACAGCTGGATGAGGTCCAGGGGCAGCACTGAGATCTTCAGCACACTCTCCAGATTGCTTAGTATCCCACGGTCTCGTTCCAATTAGCATGTTAAAGACACCAGCCCCAGCCCTAGTTCCTAGATCTCTGGGATTAATTGAAGGGCGTGTGGTCAGCTGAGATCTGAAAGGTCAGTCCTGGAATTCCTCCCCTGCCCTCAGTTAGCTCTGTGACCCTGGGGGAGTCATTCAACCTCTCCAAAGTGCAAAATCTCCCTTTAGGGAGCAGCAGTGAGACGAGCAAGGGACTCAGAGAGTTACGTGGGAGGCACCTAAGGGCCTGGCACTCAGCGGCCTCCCAAAGTCTTGCCTCAACACCACTGTCTTCTGGGCACACCTGCTTCGGGAAGGTGCTTCTTCCTGCTTCTAGTCTAAGCAGAAAGCCCAGGTGTGCCCACAGGGCGCGTGAGCTGGGCTCTGGGCGAGAGGCCGGGTCCCCTCTCTTCTCCAGGAAAACCTCTCCAGGAAGAAAGTGCCAGATGCCCAGCGTGGAGTGAGTGATGTAAGTTGCTGGCTGTGGGAGTCTCAACACTGCAGCTCCCTTGCCCATGAACAGGACAGCTGTGAAAACACCTGCGTGTCCCCAAAATGCCCCCACAGGATGGAGCGGGTCTCTCTCAGGGACTTTGCCTGACAGCCTCGCTTAGCCTCCTCCCTTCCCGACTGCCAGGCTTTATGCCCACACTCCCCAGTACACCACCTCCTCAAGAACCACTCCAGGCCCTGCTGCCGGCGAGCCGGATGCAAGACAGACTCAACGCAGACCAGCAAGTCAAGTCACCCTTCATGCCAGGCGGAGTTAGGAGGAAGCATTTGTTTTTAAATGCATTATCTCATTTAATCCTCACAATTAATTTTGAGGAGTAATTTCCTTATATGCACTAAGGACACTGGCACTCAGATATCTCAGGCATGCACCCCCACCCCACAGCAGGACTGTGACCCTCGCACCCTCACACCAGTCTCTCTCACACAGAGGGGGTGCTGAGGCTGAGAAGGTGCCCACAGTCTGCTGCAAGCACATGACAAGACCTTCTTTTTTAATTTAAATTGTATCACTTGTTAGTGGTTGGACCAGTTTGCACTCCACCAGCAATGCAGGAGAGTTCCTTTTTTCCCCACAACCTCGCCAACATTTGTTGTTGCTAGTTTTTTTAATATGTGCCATTCTCACTGGTGTGAGATGGTATCTCATTGTTGGAGAGCTGCGTGGAGATTCCCCAACCTACTAAACATAGAGCTTCCATAGGATCCAGCAATTCCACTCCTAGGTATTTACCCAAAGGACACAGAAAGATTAATTCAAAAGGGCACCTGCACCCCTATGTTTATAGCAGCACTGTTTACAATAGCTAAGCTTTGGAAACAACCCAAATGCCCAAAACTAGATGACTGGATCAAGAAGATGTGGTCCATATACACCATGGAATATTACTCAGCAATCAAAAAAGATAAACACATGCAGTTTGCAGCAACATGGATGGAGCTGGAAGGGATCATGCTCAGCGAAATAAGCCAAAAAGAAAAAGAAAAATACCAGATGGTCTCACTCATAGCAGGAATCTAGAAAACATAAATAAGGAACCAGGAGAAAGACTAATTGCAATAAAGTAAAAATCAAAGTCAACAAGCAACTATAAACCAGAGACACACTATGGGGCGGGGGGTGGCGGGAAGGGGTAGGGAGAGGAAGGATTAGGGTCAAACAAGGAAGGGTGCAATTGTATGGGGAATAGAACCAAAATGAAAATGCATACATTGTGCAAAGATGAAAAAAGATGTAAGAATTATATAAAATAAAATATTTAAATAAAAATAAATAAATAAATAAATTATATCACTTGTTATTCAGGTAACATGGGTTTATAATACTGTATCTGGTTTAAGGGTGCAGGTTCACACATTGTTACCACCTCACCCCACCCCCAAAGCGAAAGGAATACACAGCACTGCTATGTCCGTTGCATCATAGTTTAGAGTCACCAACCAAGCCAGCCTTTCATCCATTCTCTACGTTGGAGTGTCCATGAAATATTTCATTTTTTAATTTTTCAAAGATTTATTTATTTATGCATACAAGAATTGGGGTACAGGCCAGAGGTGTGGGGGTGAGAGGATTCACCAAAGACACAGTGGGGAGCAGAATAGGTAGATTGACTGACATACACTGCTGAGGGGAGCAACGGGGAGACAGGAGAGGTCTGCTGCGCCATGTGGGTAGCTCCCTGGCCGGGGATCAAACTTGTGCTGCAGTGGCTGCAGATAGGTTGTGTCTGAACCCCTTGCACCACCAGGGAGGCCCCAAATATTTTATTTTTTAAAGAAATAGTAGGTTTTAAATTTTTACAGTAGCCAAGCCACAGAAGGAGCCTAAACGTGCATCAACAGAAGACTGGGTCCAGCCTGGCGGGGGAGCAGCACCCAGACACTCAGAGGGACAGATGCTGCCGTCCAGCAGACCGGGACGTGCTGGAGAGAGTGGCGTTGTAGTCCAGCACACCAGGAGGACAAAGACAGCGCTGGATATTCATATCACAGATGATTTGAGAACGTAAAATACGTACCAACGCGCGCAGACGTCAATAAACAAAGGGAGGGCTCTGAGGCTAAGGGGAAGGATAGGGGATATGAGGGATTGTTGTTGGGGAAAAATAAATAAAAATAAATAATAAATATCTCAGTAAAACCAAAAGAGCTATTTGGAAAGCACTGCACTGTAGCTGGGAGTCATTACGGAAAAGAAATTAAACTGAGAGCATCTGTGTGATCCAGTTAAGCCACTTCTGAGTATTTACCTGAAAAATAAATACAAAAACATTAATTTATGAGACAGGTGCCCACAGATATTGCATAATGATTTCTAACTGCCAAGAGCTAGAAACAACTTAGTTCCCCCCTCGGCCAGTGAATGGATCAAGGCGTTGTGTCCACACACAATGAGATATTACTCAGCTATGAAAAAAAGAGATGAACTCCTGGGTCTGCGCCAACTGGATGGGGCTGAGAGGGCTATGCTGAGCGAATTACGTCAGCTGGAGAAAGACCAACACCATGTTTGAACCATGTGTGGTATGTGGAGAAAACAAACAAACATGTGAGCTAAATAAAACAAAAACAGACTGGAAGACGAAGGCTTCATGAGTGGCTCCCAGCGCAGAAGGAAAGGGGCTGGTGAGTCAGGTGAAGGGGTGTTGGGGTGAAGGGTGGAGCTGGACTTAGTGGTGAGCTCACTGTGTTCTCACATGCTGCTTCCCCCGAGCAAACCTGATACTTACATTAATAAATAAAGAAGTAAACTTAAATAATGTAATGCAACTTGACTTCTATTTAAAAAAAAGTGGTGGGCCTGCCCTGGTGGCGCAGCGGTTGAGCGCTGGGTTGTGAGGCTGCCCGCAGCCTCTGCAGTGCCAGTTCTAACCCCGGCCACCAGCGAGGGTCCCACAAAAATAAATCAATAAATAAAATAAATAAATAAAGTGGTGAAAATTAACTTGTGATGACACAATGGCTGCCTGTCCACCAATGAAAAATGTCATATATTAAAAATCATAAAGTCATTTTTTAAAAAAGCGTTTTTTTAGTTTATCTAAAGCAACTCTCTCCCGTCACTGCCAGACTCTAAGGCGTCGGCTGTGCGGGAGAGAAACCCCTGGCACTGATGACGTGTGCGCTGGGAGAGGGTTCTTGGAGGTCACTGCCCTGCCCCTGCCTCCCGCCTGCCCTGCCTCTGTCTGGTGACACCAGGCTCTCCAGCTACATGACCAGGGGACAGCAGAGCCGTTCAGGTCCCAGCGCAGGGGCCCTGGAGCTCCGACACCATCCCCTGTCCCTGCCCTTGTGTCTGTCCTGGAGGCTTAGCCACAAGGCTTTGGACTTGCTGGGCGGGGGCAGGGAGTATGCAGGGCCGGGACTGGCCTCCCTCCCCAGGGACAGACTCAGCCCCAGCACAGGAGGTCCTCATTCCCAGTCCTGCCTGCGGCCTGAGTTCCTTTCAGGCTCCTGAGAGGCTGTTGATATCCTTGTGCTGGGACAGCCAGGGCTGGGACTGGGATGCCCTGGACCACTGGGCAGGGAGGTGCTGCCCATGCAGTCCTGGGAAGGGAGAGGGGAGGAGTTGAGAGGAGAGGGGGAGCGGAGGGAGAGGGCCTCTTCTTGGGCAGGAGCTGTCCATCATTCTGGTGTTCAAAGAAGCCTCTCAAGGGCCTCCCCAGTGGCGCAGCGGGTTGAGCGCTGGTCTGCGAGGCTGCCTGTAGCCTCTGCAGAGCCGGTTCGATCCCCGGCCACCGGGCGAGGGTCCCACACGGCGCGCAGACCTCTCCTGCCGTGCCCGCTGCTCCCCTCAGCAGTGTCCTCCGTCTGTCTGCCTGCTCTGCTCCCCGCTCTGACTCTGGTGAATTCTCTCACCCTCCCGGGCTTCTGACTGTACCCAGTGCTTGTATAAATAAATAAATAAATCTTTAAAAAAAAAAAAAAAAACCTCTCCCATCACCCAGCCTGCTCACTGACCTATGATTTAAGGATGTGAAGCAGCCCCTGAACATGAGCAACATCCTCTCGCTCCCCCCACCCCTCAATTCTAACTCACGAATGAACACTTTGGCCAGGTGGACAAATAGGCTTGCGCCAGCCCCAGGTCCCTCTCATTCCACTTTGAAAATAAAATCAAATTCAGAGGGAGGAATAACTTATTAACAACCTAGATTCACTCTTTGACTCTGGGTGTTGGAAATAAAAAGTATTTTTTAATCAAAAGGAATCGCTAATTCACTGCAGGGTTCAGTTTGCTGAACTTCGTCTGTTTGAAATGCCACTTCCCTGAAAGATACGGGCCGGGTGAGAATAAAGCAGACATCACCACTCGCTCGGGGTCAGCTCCTCGAGACGTCACCCACACTCGGAGAGACATCAGAATTAGAGAAAGTTCTACCCAGAAAGGTGTTTGGGTTCGAAGTGTCTGAAAGTAGATGAGCAGCCGGATGAAACTCACAGGAAGGGACGGAAGGAGCTAATGGCATTTATTCGAGTTTGGGTCCTTATTACTGTGTCTGACTCGGGTTTTAGGCATGGACTGTCTAAGTATGACACATGGGGTCTTGCCTCAAGGAATGCCTGGCCTGTTAGGGATCAGCTAGACCAGTCCTCCCAGTCCTAATGATGGCGACAAAAGCCATCAAAGGGAATATGCAGCTTGCAGGCCAAAAGAGAAGAAAGAAAGGGCATGTGGGCTTCCAGAAAGGACAAGAGAGCTTCCCCCGAGGAAGCTGGTCATGGCCTTGCCTTTTGCAAGGGACTTAATCCCAATTCACATTAGCTTAGTCAAAAGAGGAATTTAGTTGGCCCAAGTAAACATTAATCCAGAGATTCAGGAAAATTAGCAGACAGGAAAGCCAGTTCAAAGGTCCTGTGGTAGGTTCCTCTCCATCTCTTGGCTTAGCTTTGCTCTCACCTAACTTCTTCCTTGGCAGATGTCCCAAGGAAATAGCAAATGGCTTCCCATAGCTGGGACCCCATGTCTTATCAACCCAGAAACTGCAGAAGAAACAGGAGGGCTTCTTCCCAACAACTCCTGGGCTCACGCTGTCTGGCATGGCCTGAGCTTTGTGCCTCTTTGTGCCAACCCCTGCTGTCAGGGAGGTAGAAGATGGCCATAAGCCTATCCCTGGAGTCAGAAAAATAGGGAAGGAGGAACCACATTCATTCCAGAACATTCATTACAGAACACTGTAAGCCAACTAGTGCTCCCAGAGATGAAGATGCCTCAGGACAGAGAGGACCAAACTCCCTGCTCTTGGTGAGTTTGCAGGGCAGTAAACACAGCTGGGCAGATACAGCTGTGAATGGCAGGGAGCAAACCAAGGAGTGGGGCAGGGTGCCCAGGAGAGGGGCAGAGGTTGTGACACCAAAGGGCTGTAGTGAGGTCTCCCAGAGGAGGAGACCGACTATTCTGTGCAGAAGCTGAGCTCCCTAAGGATGAGCCAAGCGGGTGTCTGGGGTATGAACCTGGGGGACAGAAGAGCCATTTCCAAGGACCTGAGACAGGTCAAGGATGAACAGCTTTGAGGAGCAGCTGACGTCCCCAAGCTCGACCCTAGTGAGTCCTGGGGAGAGGACAGAGCAAGGGAGGGGGTGGGACATGGGGTCCATGTGGCATCCAAGAAACCAGGTAAGGATGTTGCCCTTTATGCGCAGGGCCAGGGGAGTTGCAGGGACTGAATATGTGGGCAAGAAGGTGTGAGAGGCAAATCTGCATGGCATGCGCTGAGCTGAGGGTCCTTGGGAGGTGGACGAGAGACAGGTCCAGGATGGAGCGGGAAGCGATGTGCGTGGAGCTCCTAGGAGAGAGGGGGCATGGAGCAGGAACAGTTCTAACAGGCACCGCAGGGGCGAGAAAGCAGCTGCTGATTAGGTTAGAATACTTAGAGGAGACCATGTCTGCCTTGAAGCCACCACAGAGGGCAC
The DNA here is from genome assembly GCF_014898055.3 of Talpa occidentalis. Lineage (NCBI taxonomy): Eukaryota > Metazoa > Chordata > Mammalia > Eulipotyphla > Talpidae > Talpa > Talpa occidentalis. The sequence goes on along the minus strand of NW_026555331.1, from coordinate 2,769,022 downwards.
AGAAGAGGGACCAAGCGTGGCTGGCAACCAGATGCCACTGACATTTTACTGCCTCTGTGCAGGTTGTGTGTGTGTGTGTGTTGGGGGCGGTGCTTGCTACATCCATGGCTCCTGCTCAACCTGCAAGTGTTCGCATGTCCACTCACGGGGACATGATTTGATGTTAGGCTTAATTGAAGGATATTGTGCAAACGTGGAAATTTAAAGAGGGAGGGGAAAGGGTTGCTGGAAATGGTTTAATTTCCATCTCCCTTTAAAAACATAGCCAGTTGCGTGCTTAGAATGCTCGACGAAGAACATTGCAACCAGAGAGCCGGTTCTTTCTTTCCCAGAAAATGACAGACAAAATCCGGGACTCTCCGACAGATGACGTGGTGACGCTGCTCAGACTCAAGTTGGCGGAGCCCCGGCCACACGTGTATCTTCGTGGTGCCACAGCAGCAGTGACGATGGGCTGAAACTTCACTCCACACTGAGCAGGCGGCAGGAGGCAGAACCTTTGTGGGTTCAAAACCCCAAATCGTAGTCAAGGATCTCCTAGCTTCTGCCCCACAATTTCCTCCACTGTGGACTTCAGGGTGACTGGGTGGTTGAACTGACATCCCAAAACAAAGCTTGAATTGACATCTTTGCCACTTCAAATGCAGCTTATTCCACCTCCCAAAGACAACGGATGCCAAGCCAGCCTTCTGGGAATTTCATTTCAGTGTTTCCAACCAAGTCGAGAGGAACTCGGCAGGCAGGAGGGACATGCACTGTGCACCTGCTCCAGCCTTCTCTCTCTCCAAGGAGGGTTCCGTGAGCCCCATCGGAGACCAGAAGGCCGCCCCATGCCTCCCTCATTCCACCCAAATCAAATGAACCCCAACTCTGGCTCAGCCCAGTGGCCCCATTCCTGCTGACCCCAGGAGAACCCAGCCCGCCCACCTGCTCTGGTGGGTTCTTGCTCATGTGCCCTCAGCCACTTCCCTTACAGGGCCCTGTCAGCACCTGATCCACCATCTCTGCGGAATTCAAGCAAAGTACACACAGGACATTGTCACTCCCCAATAAGTCCCCCAACGTCTCCCGGCCTGGAAGAAACTTTTCACCCCTCCCTGGTCTGGTCACGCCTCCTGTCCAGTCCATCTCACTGCACAGCCCCGGATGGGCAAGCTGAGCTGGCCATCCATGCAAGCCTCCAGGCTTCCCACCTCCTCCCCAGTCCTTCCTATTCCCAGAACACCCCACCCTCGTCACCTGCCAGCACCCCTGGCAGGGAGCCTCCCAAGCTGGGTGGAAGTTAAGCCGCTAGAGATGCCTGGTGACTGCAGCCAAGGCTTCTGCCAACGTGACTCTGGGCCCTGCCTGACCTACCCGCCAGCAGTGCAGCCTGGTCTCCACCACCAGGACTCCAAGGTTGAGGGGCCCCAGCTCAGCCTCTCTGCAGGAGGTGCCTGTTTTCTCTGCAAAGCATTGTCGTAATCAAGCTCTGACCACCATACAGACCCGGTTTGACTCAGAGTAGGTGCTCAGCAGTGGGTTGTGAATATGACAAAACAAACTGGTAAACACCAGTCTCTTTAGAGTCCTAAAACTTTCCACTCTTGCTGTGCCAGTTTTTGCAAAAAAAAAAAAAAAAAAAAAAAAGCTGTGCATTGTTCCCTGGGCCTACTCCCCTCCCAGCAGCGCAGACCCAGCTCAAGGGGCACAGGGGCTTGTTGGGGGCTTCCTGTCACTTGCTCTGGGTCCTTGTTATTCTCGTGGTTACGAGCACCCACAAGCCTCTCTCACAGAACGAAGTGCCTCAATGAAAGGACAGTGGCCAGACAGTCATTCTGGGCATGGGAAGGCGTGACTGCAGATGAGAAAGGAAGATGTCACCGTGTGCCCACAGGGATGCCTGTGACTAGTTATTTTTTGACAAGTCTGAAAGCGCAGGGGCAAGTGGAAAATATCTCTAATGAATGCAATGAGGAGGGGCTGCCCTCTCTGCAGCTACCCGGGCAGGCTTCAGCCACATGTGCGGGGAAGCTCCCTTCTCCTGCTGGGGTGAGCTTCTCTGTCCACACCTGTCCCTTCTCCTTCCTGCCAGTGAGGTAGCCCCCAGCCCTGGCTTTTTCCCCCTGCTGCTCTCACTTTCTTCCCTCTCGTGGTCTTGCTTCAAGACTTTGCTAGGTCCTCCATATTAAAGCGTCCCTGATGAGGTAGCGATCACCAGAGAAAGAGAAGCTACTCTCCCGGAGATGAGGGCTGACTCCTCTGGACCCGACTTGTCACTCAGTCTCCCCTTCACCTTGAGGCCCAGGTGCGCGGCTACCCTGGGAGGTGGAGCTTGGAGCAGAGGCCCTGGAGCGGGGGACATCATAGTATCCTTGACCTTCTATTCTGCCCTTTCGTCATCTGTAAAGTCAAGTCAGCTGTGTGGGCTCTGCAGGATCTGATCAATGGGGGGATCAAAGAGATTATCACAACAAAGCACGGTGCCCAGGGGCAAAATATTAGAAACGGTTGTTACTACTTTCTAGGTGGAGTGTAACCCTGAGCCTTGTCATCCAAGGGCCCGGTTTTGGTTTCAGCTTCAGTGCTGGGCGGGCTGGATTGCCAGCCTCCAGCCAGAGCCCTGGTCACACCAGGCCCCCTTTGTTGTCTGGACCCTGGTTGATTCAGAGAAACATCTGGGGCCTGCTTGTGTTGCTTTTCTCTTTTCCTTTCCTTTCCTTTTTTTTTTTTTTTTTTTTTAATTTCTTCTCTTGCTTTAAATTTCTGCTCTTAAGTTTTGAATTCACCAAGCGAGCCTAGGAAGTCCTAGACCCCACCCTCAGCTCTAGTCAAAGCAGAACCCGGGCCTGGTAGCATCCAGCTCCCCATGACTTCACTGATGGCCCCGGGTGAGCGCAGTCATTTCAGGTCTTGTCAGTTAGGAGCCTTTATTTTTTCAAAGTTTCCTCATAGTTATCAATGAAGAGCATCTTGCAATCATAAGAAAACCACAAGGACAGGTCCAGCATCATCCACACCTGTCACTGACAAGCTAAAACCAGCACAAGCACTAAGGGACATTGTGACCTCGCTCCATCCTGTAAATCTGAGTTACCAACCCATTCTGCAGACACGGCACCGAGGCGCCGAAGGCTCATGGGCCAGAACCCAGGTCAAAGCTCTCCAGGCCAGCAGCCTCAGAGTCCCTGGAGGGACCTCGGGTGTGCTGGCCCAGCACAGACTCTTAGTTCTTACCTGACAACTATGAGGGCGACCCCACAGGGGTGTGGCCATTTCTCAGATAATCTGATGACTCGCTATCTCGGGCCCTTGGAAGAAAAGGGAAGCTCCAGACATGAGGACTCTCTCACAGAGGCTTCTGGCGCCACGGCAGCTGGGCAACCTGTCCAGCCTCCACCACACAGACTGGGAAATGGAAGCCCACACCAAGCTTGGGGTACAAGCCCCCCAGATGTCAAAGGACAGCTTTTCATCTCAGCCCACTGCCGTCTTTTCCTGCCAAGGTCCTTCCCAAGCCAACACCCCGCCCCACGGTGGAAACAGCCACCCCAGTGCAGCAAATCGTTTGAAAGTGTTTAGGGTGTGGCCTCGGCACTGGGCTCTGGCTTTGAGTGGAGGGTCTGTCCACCACCAGCTGGGGACCCACTCTGCCCTGACTCTGTTTCCCCATCTATAAACCCGTGACGCTGACCCCACAGAGTTGTCGTGGAGCTTACTAAAACAGCATGACCCCAGCGCTCGCTCCAGGACCAAGTTCACGGTCAGCCGCCATAACCCCTATGTGTTGGGGGAGGTGGGGCTGGCTCATCCTTGTATTTTGTCAAGACCCGCTGACTGTACATCACCGAGAAGGAACTGTGAAGCGACTACTGAATTCGGGGGGATTAGGATGTGCAATGCAGGTTTATCCTTGGCAAAAAAAAATGCACCGTTGCAGTGAGTAAGGTTGATCCTGGGGGAGGGTCTGCATGTGGGAGGTGGGGACACATGGGAATTCTCTGGACTTTTCATACAGTATCACTGTGGACACGAAGAAGCCTTGGGGGTGAGTGCGGACATGGTCTCCCTTCTCGGGATTTATGATGAAGAGCTCAGCGTTAGAGTTGGCGATGAATACTTCAAGAGGATTCGTGAAGCAAGTGTCAGGGCAGCTGTGATTAAGTGACTAGATATGATACAGTGAGTAAAATTGATTTTACAAGAGCGAGAAGTGGAAATTGTAGGGCCAGCTTCAGATGGTTCTGAAATGCACATTTGACTACGTTTTCTTATTAAGGGTTTCTTTGTCGTCACCTGGTATTAGATAAATTCACATCGAATTGTCAGAGCGGTCCAGCCGGACAGGAAATGATCATTCCCGTTTTACAGAATAGAGAAAGCAAAGGACTTGTCCAAAGTCTTTTAACAAGACCCGGGGGTAATCTGTCCGTACGTAAGCCAACAGACAACGTTGGGAAGCCTTGGTCTGTGGGGAGTCCTTCCAGACTCTCAAGAATCATGACCTTCAAAATTAAGAGAATCTTAATAGTCATAATTAAGCTTAGCATTGGGATCCAAACCCAGACAGCCTCAAATTTTTCAAAACAGCGTCCCACCAATAGCACAGACTACCTTGCTTATCAGCCAGCGAGTGACCTCAGAACCTCAGGAAAGACAAAATGTTCTGCTCCCAACAAGATCAGCATATTCCTGGGCCTCCCCAGTGGCGCAGTGGTTGAGCACTGGGTTGCGAAGTTGCCCGCAGCCTCTGCAGCGCCAGTTCAATCCCCAGCCGCTGGGCAAGGGTCCCACATGGCGCGCAGACCCCTCCTGCCGCCCGCTGCTCCCCTCAGCAGTGTACTTCGGTCCTTCTGCCTGCTCTGCTCCCCGCTCTGGCTCTGGTGAATTCTCTCACCCTCCCGCACTTCTGACTGTACCCAGTGCTTGTATAAATAAATAAATAAATCTTTCAAAAAAATTTTGTTTAAAAAAAAAAAAAAAGATCAGCATATTCCTGGTGGCATATTTATCTAGTTTCATGTCTGACACATTATATGATGCAGTCCCTCTTCCTTGTGCTGTCTCTGGTTAATTTGAACTCCTGACTTACCTTGGCCTTTGAGCACATTGAAGCTGATGCCGCTACTCAATGTTCCACCCCAGATGTGCGCAGGGCCCCTGTGATGGCCTTGGCTTCTGCCCTTGTCCCAAGATAAGACAGCTGTGTCCCACCTCCAGTTCTCTGTGCAGTGCTAGGATCCAGCACTAGCTCAGCCCTTCCTGCCTCCTCGCTGAGGACTCTCTGACTTAACTAAGAGCCTTCTCAGAGCTTCTTTGCAACTTTGCTGGGCTAGAAAGTGAGAGAAGGAGCCCCTGGCTCAGAAGATGTGCAGAATCTTCCTCCTTGGTGGGGAAGAGGGTGGGCAGGCTGGCAGATCTGGACCAAGAATGGGACTCGAAGGGTCAGCTCAGGTAGAGAGAGGCTGTGGAGCACCAGCCCAGGGCTCTGGGTGGGGCAGAGTTGAGATACGAACCAACCAACGTTGTCTCTTATTTGTTGGGTGACATTGGGTAAATTACTTACCCAGTCTGAGCCTCCTGGCCTCATCTAGAAAATGGGGTGATAATGCCAACTCCTGGGGGTTAAATTAGATATGGTAAGTGCTAGCTGTCAAGACTATCACATACAGATATTTATAGAAGACCCATCATCATGAATCATACACACACACAAACACACACACCCACAGAGAGAGAGAGAGAGAGAGAGAGAAATGTGTTTTCCTGCATAAAATTCAATAAAGAATAAATGAAAACTAGAAAGTGTATGACAGCTTCAAACCCAATCCACCATGACACATTTTTATGGCCCACGAGCTAAGAACAAATTTTCTATTTTCAAAGAAAGTATAAGAAAATGCTTGCTGGTCTGGATACAGAACAGTTCTCAAGTGCCACGTCCAGGGCACCTCTGTGTCCCCAGCCTCTCTGGGTCACTGTCTACTTTTCCCAATAAACCAGCAAATTACCCAGAATTGCCCCATTTTACAGAGGAGAAAGCTGAGGCTTCGAAATAAACCCCTAGACTGGGGCCTCATACCTAATAAGAGATTGAACCCCAGGACTCTGCACAGATCACTTGGATGTGTTTACTCTGCACAGATCGCTTACCATGGACCTTGAGACATGATTCCGCAAATACCGCCGAGAGAGGAAACCTGCAAACGGTCAGGTTGTGCTGGGCCCTTGAAGGCCTGGCCACAGCTAGGGCAGGAGACCTGAGGTCTCATCAAAGAGCCCCCATCAACCAAGGTTAGGTCAAGGAGAGAGCCAAGAGCAGGGAGAGCTGCCAGGCCACCCCTGCTGCCCCCCCACCTTGTCGGAATGTCGGGGAAGCAAATAGGGCAGGTGCCTGTCTGCAGGCCTGTCTCTTCAGTCAATCTTCCACCTATGACGTATCTTGCTGCTGCTGAAACATCAGGCAGAGGGGCAATTTTTATGCATTATTTCCTCAATTTGATTATCTGCACTCATTACCAGTGGGAGAGGACCCCACGCAGGTAGAGATGAGTGCCAGGAGTCCCGAGCACACAGGGGAGAAAGACCTGGTCCCTGGCCTCGGGTCATGCTGGTGGGTGGGGCGGACAGACTGCAGAGACCAAGTTCAGGTGCAGAGCAGGAAGCACAGGTGAAGCCCAGCTGAGCCCAAGGGGAAGGGAGGGACCCACAGCCTTGCTCCTGGGCTTCTCCCTCCCTCCCCGCTGCTGCCCCCTTCCCTCCCCCTCATAAACATTTGCAGAGCATGACGGAGCACTCACTGCCTGCCGAGCAGAGGGAAGCACACAGAAGCAGCAGGCGTGCCCTGCAGCCTCACAGGATGGTGAGCAACAGGTGGAGCCCCGAGCATGGTCCAGAGTAGCCGTCCTAGGGGAGGGTGCCAGGCTGGGCAAGTCCACTGATGCGGAGATACCCAACTGCTTGTCCGGGAGTTGAAAAGACCTTACCCAGGAGGTTCCAACTGACCCGTGTCTTAACATAACCGTGAGCACAAAGATTCCCCAAAATGCAAAAGGACAAAGCCGTGGGGCCAGGGCGCAGAGTTCTGCGGGGCACGGACCACGCAGCAGCGGGGGCAAGGCGCCGTCCAGCACCCTCTCCTGGCCGGGTCCTGGGCCTGGCACCAGACTGCATCTCTCCAGCATCACAGGAGCCAACAGCTCGCCAGGTGGTGGGGCTGCCCCCACCAGCAGGGGACTTTCTCTGTGTGCACAGAGACTCCCTCTAAGCTGGCAACACCCCAGTGCAGCGGGGGATTTGGAAAGAGCCAGGCCTGAGGCATCTTGGGAACTGAGACATTCCTCCTTCTGTCACGGAGCAGCCCCGATATAAAACAGGGTGCCTGGCTGTGGGTCCTCACCTGCGCACTTAAAAGGGACTTATTAATAGTCCACTGCAGGCACACACAAAAGGTTCATAAAAGGTTTATTTACAAGGGAAAAGGAAACAAGGAAAATGTACAACTCAGGGAGAAAATAGGGAAATAAAGTCTTTAATGCGTCCTACCCGATCCGCCGACCTGGACACCCAAAGGCACTCTCAGAACTGGCGGGACGCTGCGAGCTGGCGGGGAGCCAAAAGGAAAACCCCCCAAAGCCCACGTGTCTGGTTTTATACCAACCCTGGCTGCTTAACCCCACCCTCAGGTCCCAGCCACCTTCCCTTTGGTGATGACGGGGGATTTGTCTCTCCCAATGTCCTGATGGCTTTGGCCTGGGGTGGGGGTGGAGTCCACAAAGCCTGTATGGAATTAGCCTTAGGACATCTTTTTCCCCTAACACTGTGATGCACAGAGAAAGACAAGCAGCGTGGCTCCTGGGGTTTTACTGGTGGGGAGTCCAGGGGCCAGAAGGCTGACCAACAGGCAGCCACAGGGCTTGCTACTGACACAGGAGAACAAAAGGCCCTGGAGTGGCTGTCTCCAGGGGCCCCTGCGGGGACAGGAGCTCTGGGACTGCCCCATCTTTGTGTCCTCTTGGGGACTGAAATTCCCCGACATGGGGACTTTCTCACGGGGACTCCCGTCGTGGGAAATGGTCATGGTGTTAATTCTGACTCTCCCCAGCAACACCTGCTGGGGAAACAGTAAGGACCTCAAGGGCAGCCAACAATGGGGTAACTTTCTAGTCTATTCTATCTCCCAGCATCGGGTCACATTTCAGAGATTGCTTCTAACCCTGCGAGCAAGGAGCGAGGAGTGACGTGTTTTGGGTTAAGGGGAATAAAAAGAGTGATACCTGCACGAAGAACATGGGCCAGAGACGGCCGCGGGCTGGGATGATGCAGCGTGAGACGGTGGCGGCGTTCCTATGCACAGGTGCACACGCGTGTGGAAACACGTTGGGAGGTGGCGTTCCTATGCACAGGTGTGGAAACGCGTTGAGCTTTTTGTGCATGAGCTTTCTGTGCAGGATCCACGGGGCTGAGTCCCTGCGACATGCCTCCCCGCCTGTGCCCTTCCAGCCCATCTGGCTTCATCCTCACCCTGCGCCTGCCCTGGGAGAGCGGGGTGGGTTTACAGAGGGAACTGTGCCATCCCACTTGTCAACACAAGCTCCGACACCCTCCAGGAAATGCCACTTCTTTATCTGAAAGCATAAATCAGTTAAATGGGGTCCTCTGGGAGGCACTGGTCGCCACAGAGTTGGGGGTGTCAGAGTCCTGTCTGCCCACAGCTCATCTCACTAACTGAGGCAGGTGCCTTGTGCAGGGAAGAATTGAACACCAGCTGTGGGGACATTTGGGGGTCTCCTGGGACAGTGCTCAAGTCTCTGTCCTGTCTCCCTGTGCTTGCTGCCCCAGCCCAGAAGCAACTTAGGGGGTACCCAGGGCACACCCGTGGGCTGTGAAATGTTCCCTCGCAACCTTGATTAAGCAGCCATAAAATGACAAAGAGAGGGAGGGAGAGAGAGCAGAGCCTTCCTGCTTGCTTTTCCTGCCGAGGTGTTTGTCTGCGAAAGTCTCTGGCGAAGTAGGTGGAGGCAGCTGTAGACTCATCACTGCTGCTCCCCCAGTGGTTGGTCTGTGCAGGGGTTTGGGGAATGGCCTGATGAGCCCAGAAATCAGGGCAGGGCCCAACAGGCGTTCTTCCTGCGTGCCAGGCCTGCCTTGCCCCAGGTCCGATTCATTGTGGGCGTCCATGAAATGTTTGCTGCATTGGATTGAGCACCCAGAAGCTAAAATACAGTCCCTCCCCACCATGTGCCCCTGGAGATCAAGCTTGGCACCTGTGGATCCAACCCAGGCAAACCCCAGATGACCATGCCGCTGCTGGGCTCTCAGGACAGACTGAAAATACCATGTTCACTAGTTCACTTGTTTATTCACCAGGCATTTATCTGTGAAGTTCCTGCATTTGTCAGAAATTGTGAGGAGGCTCTTCCCAAGCAGTAAATGGAGAAGGCTCACCCTCCAGTCTCAGGAGGGGATGGAGCCCAGCAGATAAATAAAACTCTCGCTCACTCCCCCTCCCGCCAAGCACAGGATTGCATTTTGGCTCCAGGGCATTTGGGAGGCACAGAGATAATTTGCAAACTAATCTCAGTTGAAGTTCAGAAGTTCAGAAGAGGGAAGAGAAGACACCGCTTTGACTCAAGGCCTGGTGCGGTGTTTTAGATGCTCTTCACGATACCCTTGCAAAAGCAGGGTTCCCCTAACTTTGCAGGTAAGGACACAGAGGCCCAGAGAACTGAGGATGACTCAGTCAAAGTCATGAGCCGGAATGTGGCAGAGGGAAGTTTAACTGGAGCTTCCCTGGCACTGGTGGAGTCAGGCAGGCGGCGGGAGGGGCAGGTAACCCACCCTGCAAAGTGCTTGCAATTTATTCCCCGGGCCAGATTCCAGCTGGCAGCCATGGGGCCAAACGTGGGTCATGGAGAGTCTGAGGCAGCAGCAAGCAGAAGCCTAGAGCACGATTGTAGAGCCTGGTGCCTGGCTGGCCATCTTGACTCCACCTCACACCTGCTGTGTGACTTGGGGGAGTTACTTAACTTCTCTGAGCCTCGTTTCCCCATCTGTAAACAGAGATACATCTGTTCCTCTCTTCCAGGCATCTGGAAGGACTGGATGGGTTGTGGGTGTCGTTCCCATAGGCAGTGCTGGCACCGGGGGAGCGAACAGTAAATGCTAACAGCTCCAGCAGACATGCAGCCCGCGCACAGCTCATCAGTGATCTTTACTCTGCCCCATGTTTTATGGGAATTATCAGCTACTCAATGCAAAGTGAAAGGGGGTGCTGTCAGCACACAAACCATCTCCAGGCAGGCCTCAGTCTGTGAGTTGAGACTAAAGCCCTTTCAGCATGAGGAGAGCTGGGAGAGCTGGCTTCCCTGACCCACCTCTGGGCTGACGGGGCCGGGTTGGGGGGCAGGCTGCATGGAAGATGAGGCAGGAAGAATTGGCAAGACCTTCAAAAGCAGAATTGAACAAACCATCCAAGAAAAGCTCACAGATACAGAGAACAGCGGGAAGGCGGGCTGGGGGTTGAGACAGGTGAATAGTCCAGAGGTGAGACAGGCAGGCCAGGGGCGGGAGGCACCATCTGTGATGACAGTGACCTTGTGGTGTGTCCTTGAAGGTTGCAGGGAGAGTGGATGGTGCGGGTTCCCATCATGAGGAAAGGATGTGGTGGTGACCATCCCAGGGAACAGGCGATGAGAAATCACCTGACACCACCACAGAGTCTCTCAAACCAAGAAAAGTATCCAGAGACACTGGCAGAGCTCGATGCTGCTTCTGACTCCCCCCATGCACCAACTCGTGGTGTGAATGTGGACATGTCCCTGTCCCGTTCACTGGCCGGTTCGGCCTTCGTCATGTTGCTCTTAGTAAGTGGATCTTGGGTAGAGACTGAGGCTGCACCAACTCGCACTTCACCTGGGGATGAACTGGGAACAAGGACAGCACAGGAGACAGGACCTCCCGGCCACTTGGTCCCGGATGTCAGGCGCAGTCCAGACTTCTGCGGGGCTGAGGGTGCAGACGCCCACCCTAGGGACTCGCACTCCACAGCCTTCCTCCCTGGTCCCTTCTCTACGCCCCCTTCTCAACCCCCACGTACTTGGCTCCAGCCCCTCCCCAGGGCCCCTTTTCCAGGTCTCTGCTGCTGAGGCCACAGCAACCCCACCTTGAAGCCGTCTGGAACCCAGAAGCTGGCAGCATCCTGCCCCCAGGAGCGAGGCTGGGACAGCGGAGCAGGAGCCTGTGAGTCTGTGCGCACAGGCTGTTCCCGGCGGGCAGGTCATGAACTTCTCAGCAGACCCTCCTCGTGACAGAGGGACCAGCTGCATGTGACCCAGCAGCACCCAGGAGCCCCTCCTTCTGGCCCTCCGCTCACTGGCTTCCAGGGCACCGTCTCCCTGGGGAAGCAGGAACACAGGCCTCTGCTCAGGGGGTGCTAAGGGAAGTCATTCTGCTCTCGTTATTATGGATTAGGATAGTGAAAGGCAGGAGGAAGGAGCAGAAGGGAGAGAGAGACACAGAGACAGCGAGAAAGGGACATGGAGAGACAGAGAGAGGATGACAGCGAGTGAGACAGTGAGGCGCTGAGAGATGCGCTGACAGAGGGAGAGAGACAGGGACAGAGAGAGCCAGCTGTGCTGTGTGTGTGGTGTGGGTGGTGGCCAAGGCGGGACAGAGTGAGGGGGACTCTGGGGGAGGGAATGGGGGAGAGAAACGGGGTGGTGGTGAGAGTAAGCGGGGGCAGGTAGAGTGAGCTGTGTGCATGTGGGGGCCACATCACAAACTAGCTCAAAATACCCCGTAACACAACCTTGTTCCCAGCCAGTGACCGTCGCCACGGGCTGCCTGCGCTGTCGCAGCCTGCAGACGATCGAGTGGGCGTCCTGTGTCCTTGACTGTGTTAACACAACAGTGACAACTGTCCCGAGGTCTGGGGCAGATGTGTGTGCAGCGAGGGAAGGGTCGGCGAGGAGGGAATCACGAGGGGGAAAGTAACACGTGGATTAGAACCCACTGGCTTGTCTGTCTGCCAGACCCTGTGAGGACCCTGGCATGTGGCTGAAACTGTAACTGGGTGGTCCCCAGGAAAGGGGGAGGTTCCAGGTTCCCTGCCCCACCCAAGGGAGGGTGGAGCTGAGCAGGGAGAGAAGAAGCTGCAGAGGAGGCTGAGGAAGGAAGGAGCAGGATGGAGCCATAAGGAGACCTGCAGGAGGTGCATGGAGCCTAGAGACACATGAAGAAACTGCACTTGCCTTTTGGTTGTGGACGGGGTGACACAGATGTGGGTGAGACCCGTGGGGAGGTGACCATGGCAGCTTTTATCTTGATGTTGATTTTGCTCTTTTCCTTCCGGGCTTGTCTGGCTGTTTCTGACCCTTTTCTGTGGGTCCCCACTGGAAGGTGCTTTAGACTTGGGGCAGGCTTTGGGGCCTTGCTCTGGGCGGATCCCATATGGAGGGACTTTTACCCACGAGGGGACAGGTCACTTTGGGTGCTTCATTTAGAAACTGCACTCTTTGCCTTTCCTGTATTGTTTCCTAGTTTTATTAAAGTTCCTTCCCATTAAAGTCTCCTATGTTTTGTGTTGATGCGGCGGATGGCAGAACCCATTTAGAGGAGGCAGATTTGCAGGGTTTGGGCTGCTCCTCTCCCTGCCCTGTAACAACACCAGCACAGCTTGCGTGTGGCTGCTTCTTCAGCAATCTTGGAGAGATGAGTGTTTGCTGGGTTGCTTTCCACCCCCAGGATTTTGTCTGTTACAATGAAACTCTTCTTATTTTATTGAAGAAACTGGCCTAAAATCAACAGGTTGTGCTTTCTTATGTCACCTTCGTGGAAGAATGGCAGCAGGAGAGATTGGGTCTTGGCTTCTTCTGTAGGTCTGAGGGCCAGAGGCTGGGGTGAGGTGGGGGCAGGGAGAGCCAGCCTCCCTCAGCCTCGTCCCTGCCTTGGGCTCTTTTCTGCAGAAGCGCTGACATTTTCCTGCAGTCCTGGCAGCAGCATTTGCTGTGAGTGTATTTTGACATTGTCACACTGTCCCCAGAGAGAAACACTGACATGCTTTCCTGTTGTCTTGGTGTCACAGACTCAGAGTCAATGCTCATGGGTATCAGACTCATTTCATCTTGACACAGCCCTGGCATCAGATGCCAAGTAACTTGCCTCCGTCCTCGGGAAGTCCAGACAGCCCCTCACGACATTCCCTCCCTTTGGTGATGGCTTTATTGGCCGGCATGAGAGCTGTGCAGGCAGATAAGTGGATGTTTATTATTCTAACACCAGTACATAGTTATTTGGGTGCCTTCTTTGCCTCTCCTGTCAGGCTCTGGAGACCCACCAGGAAATAGGGAGAGAGTGAGTCACATGTATTTGTACAGCACACATACCTAGGGCGATACCTGCTAACATGGAAAGGACATGGAAAGAAACGTCAGGGATTTGTAGGGGTGGAATCCGCCGTGCTGAGTGCGCAGTGCAGAGTGGAGCTGTTTCTGCTAAGCAAAAACTCAAGAAGCAGGAAGGCAAAGGCTGGTGTCAAGGCTGGAGGGAATGAAGAGGCTATCCAGGGAGAGCTGAGTGTGAAGAGCTTAGCTCGGGTGCCAGCACACCTGTCATTGGGGATGGGAGCGCCTTGATGGGGAGGCCCCCCAAACTATTTGAGTGAGGGAGAACCTCTTCTCAAAATGATGACCAAGATAGGATTCCACTTAAGATTTAACCTGGAACAACAAACCATCAAAAAGTATCCCATTTAAAAAAAGAGCAAGACATGGCATTACTCCTAGAGCTTATGGATGGATAAATATAGAAAAAGTCAATGTTGTCGATTGTTTATTATAATTATCATTTTTTATCCTCCTCCTCATCATCATCAGGAAGATTTTACACATAGAAAAAAATATGAAAGGCTGCTTTTTATTTTTTAATCAATTTATTTATTTTACACCAGTCTTCATTTTCATACAATGTATGCGTTCTCATCCCAGTTATAGTCCCCATGAAATTCCCTCCACCGGGTCACCCTTGTACCCTCACCGTAGTCCCTTGTGCTCTTCCCACCCGTTTTGACGGGGTGGGAATTCTCCCTCTGCAGAATGTCTCTGGCTTATAGTTGCCTGTTGATTTTGATTTTTTACTTTATTATAATTACTTTTTTTTTCCTGATCCCTTATTTGGATCCTCTACATTCCTCCTATAAGTGAAACCATATGGTATTTTCCTTTTTCTTTTTGGCTTATTTCACTAGCATGATCCCTTCCAGCTCCATCCATGTTGCTGCAAATGGCATGAGTCTATCTTTTTGATTGCTGAGTAATATTCCATCGTGACTATGCACCACATCTTCTTGATCCAGTCATCTATTTTTGGGCATTTAGGTTGTTTCCATAGCTTAGCTATTGTAAATAGCGCTGCAATAAACATTGGGACGCAGGTGTCCTTTTGAATCAATATTTTTGTGTCCTCTGGGTAGATTCATAGAGGTGAAATTGCTGGATCATATGGTAGCTCTATTTTTAGTAGAATTGTTAGGGGGAAAAGGCTGTCCTAAAGCTAATTCCATACAGGCTTTGTGGACTCTATCCCCACCCAGGCCAAAGCCAAAGCCACTGGGAACTCCACATCCCATCACGACCAAAGGGAAGGTGGCTGGGAGCTGAGGGTGGGGTTAAGCAGCCAGGTTGATATAAAGGCAGACACATGGGCTTTGGGGGGGTCCCCCATTTTGGCTCTCCACCAGCTCGCAGCGTCCGGCCAGCTCTGAGAGTGCCTTTGGGTTTCCAGGTCGGCGGATCGGGTAGGACGTATTAAAGACTTTATTTCCCTATTTTCTCCCTGAGTTGTACATTTTCCTTATTTCCTTTTCCCCTGTAAATAAACCTTTCATTAACCTTTTGTGTGTGTCTGTAGTGGAGTATTCATAAGTCCCTTTTAAGCGTGCGGGTGAGGACCCACAGCCAGGAACCCATTCACTATCGGGGCTGTCCTATAACAGCTTGAGGAACAGCTTTTCATAGAGGTGGGGCCAGTTTGCACTCCCACCAGCAGTGCAGGAGAGTTCCTTTTCCTCCACATCCTCGCCAACATTTGTTGTTGCTAGTGTTTTTGATACTGTGCCTTTCTCACTGGTGTAAGATGGTATCTCATTGTGGTTTTGATTTGCATTTCCCTGATTAGGAGTGATGTTGAACATTTTTTCATATGCCTGTTGGCCGTTTGCATTTCCTCTTTCGAGAAGTGTCTTTTTAGCTCTTTGGTTTTTGACTTGATTGTTTACTTTGTTTTTGTTGAGTCTCATCAGCTCTTTGTAGATCTTTGTGATCAGTCCCTTATCATTAGTATTGTGTGCAAAAATTTTCTCCCAATAGTGGGGTGTCTCTTTGTTTTGATTACTGTCTCTTTTGCTGTATAGAAGCTCTTTAATTTGATGTAGTCCCAGCTGTTTATCCTTTCCTTCACTATCTTTGTTAAAGGCTGCTTTTTAAGTGTATTAATATGAGAATCATTTAAACCATTCATTTTCCCTATGAATTCATCTTACAAACGTCTTTAAACATACACATATTGTAGCAATGACTTTCAAAGAATCTCTTATGTTTAAAGAAATCTACATAACTTCAAACAATGAGTCCAGATAACAACTTAATCCCCTGCAAAACTTAAACTTATATGACAAGCTGAGGCCTCCCAAAGTATTTCTGACATTTCCTGAAGTCTCTTCCAAACAGCTAAACATGGTAGACTTCCTAATAGTTTTTTTTTTTTTTAATTCCCCACTGAAAATTTGCAAGTCTAAATTAAAGGACGACTCACTTACATTCTAAATTGGCATTGTCAGGCTAATCTGTCTCCACTATGTCAAAAACTGTTTTTATTACACCACATATTTCCAATACTGAGCATATGCTGACGTCCCCACAAGGGTTGTCTCTATGATGTACTCCCATTGCTCGGTATGATTCTAAACTTTCCCAGGGTGGAAACGTGTTCAGCACAAAGAGAATAATCAAGTTGCTTTAACATCATGAGCAAGTACCAGCCTAAATGTACGAGCTCATCAGCCAGAAATTTCTGGCCAGAGCACAAGATCTGAAGTACAAGGACAAGCTTGTTTCTTCATGACAGTAGATATACCCGGTCTTTTTTCTAGTTATTTTATGACAATAAGCATCTCCTTGTCCACACTTTGCGAATGGGATCAGTTTCTATATCCTCGCCCCTCATCTAAGTTATAGGACATAGCCTCTTTTAGACTTATAGCTCACACTGCCCTTTGTCCCCCAAAGCCTGTTTCCTCAGCACATGTGGTCCCAGAATAAAGACCATATTTATCAGCATCCATGCGGTTAGGCAGCTGGGGGTGACCTGGGGAATGAGATGCAAGCAGAAGTGGTATGAAACCTTAAAGATAAAGGGTATGCTCTTATCTCCTGACAGATAATTGGAATATAGATGTGATGGTTGGAGCTGGAGCAGCCAGTCTGGCCTAGAAGGTGACCTTAGGGAAGGATGGTGAACACACTAGTGCAAAAGGTGACAAGGTGCACAGAGCCTGGGTCCGTGACACTGGGGAATGTCATTCCAGCCTTATCTACCCACATTTCCACGTGACTCAGTCTTGTTATTTGGGTTTTTCTGCAGTCAAACCTAACCCTAAGTGCTACAACTCTATCCAGCTGATTTTCACAGATGACATGCTCAATCTTTCCCCAGTCAATTATTCGCCGCCTGAGGATTCTTCAAGAGGATTCTTCACCAGTCAATTATTCGCCACCTGAGCAAATCCTTCCTTCTCCCATGTCTGCCTATAAACCTCAGTCCAAGGGCAGCCTAGTGACTTACATGCTACTACCCAACTGACATCCCCAGTTAGAAGCTGATGTTACATCTCCTAAAACTGAGGCTGGAGTTCCCCCAAATAACTCAGGGTAGATTCATCTGCCCCCAAAATCATGAAATGCAGATAATTAAATGCAAGAAGCTGACATTAATTTATATTTTATATGAGTTTTACTCAAAATACCTGAGTCAAAACCAAGCTATTTGGTAACTCAATACACACAGAGATGGTGACAGCATACTAACTGTGCACTCAGTAGGTGCAAGGCCCATTTAATAATCTCCCTAAGAGACCAGCAGGTTAATCCTGTCAATATCCTCATTTTAGAGAGAAAAACGCTGCAGTGAACACCCTCCCTCGGTTCATACCACAGCTCCGCTCCACAAACCACTACCTGAAGGTGGTTCGCCCCCATTTGTGCATTATGGATCTTGTTTTAACTTTCGAAAAAGAAATTAAGAAGAAAAGATATTTGCAGGTTGAGTCTATAGGAAAGGTAGCCTGTTCAACTAAAAAGCAGAGACATTACTTCAGAGCCACTCTCAAAAACCTATGTGGACACCATTTGTATTCTTTTTATTTTTTTTAAGGTTTATTTTTATTTATGCATTCAACAACAGGGGTACAGGTCAGAGTTGTGGGGGTGAGAGGATTCACCAGAGACAGAGTGTCACCAGACAGAGGATTCACCAGCAGAACAGCTGGATCCACTGAAATACACTGCTGAGGGAAGCAGTGGGGACACAAGAGAGGTCTGCTGCGCCATGTGGGTCTCTCCCTGGCCGGGGATGGAACTCATGTTGCAGTGGCTGGCGATAGCTTGATAGCACTGAGACTTTAACCCCTGAGCCACCAGGAAGGCCCCGTATTCTTTTTAAACATGAACCTTACATACCAAATTTGGATGTGTAGGCTTAGTTTCATCTGGGAAAAACAGAACTTGCTCTCCTTTGGACACAATTTAAAAAGAAAACTAAGTATTTGAAGGGTCACCATGGAGGGCACATGTTTTTAAAAAGAGAGAATTCCAGGGCTTCCTTCCCCAGAGAGGGGATGCTGGCACGGCAGAGGTCTGAGATCTGACGACTCCCAAATTTCACGATTTTCCACTTTCATTTATAACACATTTTCAGGCATGTTGACAAGTATAATACACAAAAGGTACTTAAATTAATAAATGTCATCATTTCGTGAATGCGTACTGAGCTGGCAGTTTTGTTATACAGAAACTTTCTTTTAAAACGACTGTGAGATGAAAAATCTCAGAAAGTGCCATCAGCCCAATTGCTGCCCTGGCACAGGCCAACCTGCCCTCATCCCGGCTGCTGTCTGCTTCCATGGCTCTGGGGGACAGCATTTCAGCCCTGTCTCTACACTAAGTTTCCCAGGATCAGGTACTGGTTTGGAAATGTTATAAAATCATGACATAGAGCACTTCAGATCCCTAAAGAGTCCCACAATTTCTTTTCAAGAATGAAGGCTTTAACCTTGGGTCTTGGACAGATTTCAAATCCAGTAATTGCATTCTCTGTTTTGACATTATTCGGCCGTAAAAAAATCATAGAAAAACATCAAGCACAGAAGGTTTCCCATTGCAAGGACCTTTAGCAATCACCCAAGCCCGTGATTTCAATCCCAGGAAAAGTTTGTGTAAATGGCAACCCCAGTGCAAGCACAGACAGGACCATTTAAGACATCTCTGTAAGTGCCCTTTCTCGTCCTTCTGGGGCACCCGCCCTTCTCTTTTGAAGCACCTCCACAATCCTCCTTCATCATTGGCCCTGGAATAGCCCCAGAGCCCTGTTCAGGGTGCAGCATAGAGCAAACATCCGTGCATATTTGCTAAATGGATTAAGGCAGATGGGTAGCCAATATGGAGGCCCCTGAGTTGGGGTAGAGCAGATAGAAAACACTGTTATAACTCAACCTCCTGAGGGTCTGGACAAGAAAGCTGATGTCAGAAGAAGGATACTTTCAGACTCAGATGGCTACGAAGTGGCAGAGCTAGGACTGGGGACTGGTCCCTCTTAGCAAAAAAGGTGGTGCTGTCCTCCGTCCCTTGGGGTTATGGCTTGATGGCTTTTGGGCTGCTCCATCCTGCCTAGCCCCTGCTGCCACATAACAGAAGGAAGTTGTTTTAATAAGCAGACTGCTGGATTCCACTCTAGGTCTATTCATTTATGAATCTCTGGGAGTCTCCTTAAGGTAAGCCCCCTGGAGTCGGCTTTGCGCACCATGAGGTTTGAGAAGTAGACTCACAGAGGCCCTGGTCCGGCTCCCGCAGGTGCATGGAGGTTTAGTCACCTGGGAGCATTCTGCTTGGGACTGGATCGAGAAACTGAGGAACCATGGGCTTGGGGGTTACCTAGCCCGAGTCAGGCTCTTGGATGGATTACTCCCTCCATCTGCATTTTCTCACAACCCCCATGGCCCCAGGCCCCTTGTCATTTTTCATAATATTCCCAGGAGGTCACAGCCCTACCTGGTCTGTTATTGTCTACGAATCTTGCCCAGTCATTTCCCCAGTCGTGAAAATGTCACTCCCTTTGGCAGTGGGGCTTCCTAAAGCACGGCTACAAACCCTTTGTCACTTTTTCCATCAAAAGCTGAGGCCTAGGTCTCCTCCCTCGTGACCGGGCAGGCTCAGGACTGCTCCAAGAACAGAGCACAGCCAAGGGATTGTAATGAAATGTTTATCGCCCTATGCAGCTAGCTTGGGGGCGGCTTGCTGGGCAGGGTTGGTAACCAGAACAAGCTGTAACCAAAACACAAAAATACTGAAAGGTGACATGTGCAAATGGTAATCTTCCTTTTCCTCCCTTAGAAGTGCCAGGCTTGGGAGAGGGCACCATCCACCCACCGAGGTCCTAGATTGCACTTGTGTTACAGGAAAAAAACTCTCACACCCACTTTAAAGAAATAGAACTGGGTGCCGTGGTGTATTCTCTTCCAGAAAACTGGGGAGCAAGGTGGGATGCTGCTGGCTTTGATCCCACTCACCCAGGAAGCCTTTGGGATCAAAGATCTTATTTCTGGCTCCATCATTTTCAGGCTGGTATTGCTATCACAGATGCCTGCTGCCTGTGTGTGTGTGTGTGTGTGTGTGTGTGTGTGTGTGTGCGTGTGCGTGCGCGCGCACGCGCGTATGAATAGGTGACTCTGTTGCAAGAAAGGAGATGGTCATTGGCGGAGGCGTACTTAACCACGGCAACTGCCTAATTTCTTGCCAGTCCAGAAATAGCAGCATTCTCAGCCTCACAGTGCCCCGTCAACTGTGGATGTGTTGTGTCTATTTTTCCCTCCATATCTGCTCAAGCCTGCCCAGGTTTACTACCTGTTCCTCTGGCCACACCCCCACAGCTATCATTCTTGGAAACGTGAGGGCCTCACTGCCTCCTGCCTGATCACCCACTTCCAACCCCTTGAGCACCACCTGAGGGCTGATCAGGTGACAATGTGTCCCTGTTGCCACCACCCCCTTCCCCCAGGTGAAATCTCCAAGTGCCTCCCATCACTCTCAAAGCAAAGCCCAGCCTGTTCTACCTGGTTCTTGTTACGAACCAACACATGTGTCCTGCACCCCATGTGCACCCAGGTCTCTCACCACTTATCTTGAGTCCCAGGGGACCTGGCACTGATAGCTGCCCTCGAAGGGATCCTACCAGCCCCACCTGTTAGCTTATCACAGTGCTGCCCAAATGTGGTAGGACCCAGCACCCTGGGGCGCCTGCCAAACTGTGGGTTCCTGGAGGAGGGGAACTGTGTCATCCACCACCCTGTCCCCAGCACTTAGCACAGCATCTGGCACATAGTAGGTTCTCAAGAAATGTTTGTTGACTGAATGGTTGTACCTTTTCTCCAGGAACTTCCATCTAATTGGAAACGTGGCTTAGTATGCCAATGAGCTACCGAGGTGGAAGCCATAATAGGTCCTTAGAAAGATACGTAGGATCTTCTACGGGGCAAGACAGCTACATAGGGAGGGGTGAAGGTTCCTGGGGCAGCACTTCTGCTCAGAGACAGTGAGCTCAGGCTGGCGGAGAGTCCACACAGAGCCCAGGGGTGGTTTTCTAGAAGGAATGGTGATGTGTGCAGAGCCCTGGTCTAATGGAGGTGGAGGACTTGCTCCATAATAACTACTTGTGGGCTTAGTTCCCTAAAGGTTTCATTTTGCAAGTTTCAACCCGGAAGTCAAGTCTTGCCTTGACTTCAACTTTTCTTGCCTCAAGGACTTATGCCAAGTCAGGCCTCTTTGATATCCAACTGAAATGAACTTATATAAGAAAAGGAGAGAGGCCTCAACCTTGAAGAACCCCAGGGGGACCCTCAGGACTCAGGATCCCTGAGGTTGGAGGTCACTGGTGCTCAGGAGAAGCCACCACTCAGAAGAGGGGTGAGTGGGAGGGAGAGTGTCCCCGGTAGAAAGAGGGATAGAGTGTCCCCTCCCCAAATTCACGGACCCAGGAAACCCTCAGAATGTGACCCTGTTTGTAAATTGGGTCTTTGCACACGTATTCAGTTAAATAAATTAAGTTACAGTCACATTACAATAGGGTAGGCCCTAAACCCATGCCAGTGAGCATACAGACACACAGGAGAGACCAAGTGAGGTTTCTATAAGCCAAGGGATGCCAAGGGTTGCCAGGCACCCCAAGAAGCTGTAGAGGAGCCTGGGCAGATTCTCCCTCAGAGCCTCAGAACGGAGCCCACCTTGCTGATGCCTGGATCTCAGACTCCTGGCTTCTGGTTGTGGGAGGGTACACCCCTGTGTGTTGTGGGGGCGGGGGGCACATGCTATCTGGGCAGCCCACTCAGAGTTGGGTTATTGACCCATGTGACCCAGCGAAGGCTGCCAGCTTTCTCTCTTAGAAAAACTGAAACCTGGAGTGGATGGGCAGTGGGAATTGGAGCTGAAAGGCCTGTTTGCTCTGACAGTTGCCAGAGAGAGGACTGGGGCCACAAACACACAAGCAACTTTCAGGATGGATGCCAGGACGTAACAGAGAAAGCTAAGGGAGGAAAAGTAAAGGCAGGAAAGAGGGAAGGGGATGAGTAATTGAGCCAGAGACAGAGAGACAGGCCGCCTGTCTCCTTCCAGGCCCCAAGCCCCACTCTCAGCCTCGGTCAGTATATCCTTACATCACCCCTTTTCGTCTGAGGAAAGATGGGCCTGCCCCTGGCCGCCCCAACAGCCCTAAATAAAGCACCATTCCAAACACGGACACCAGGAGCCGAGCCCAGCAGCTCTGAGGTCACCGTTGACAAGCCGGGCAGCCCGTACCTTTCTGCAACATCACCTGGGCGCATCAGAAGCCATTAGGAGCTTTCCACTCCTGCGTGCCAGGAAAGGGAGCAGGGAGAGGATGGAATCAATGTCCTGAGCCATTATTGCTGAGAGTTTTGCTGTTGTTCTGAGAATCTGGGAGGGGGGAGCATAAATCAATGTCAGGCTTCCCGATGGATTCGCTGGGCAGAAACTCCCGGTAATGACAGTGACCAGGCAATGCTAGAGACACACTCAGGGCGACAGGAGACAAGCTCGCTCACACACCCCGGACGCACAGCCCGCATGCAGGCTTCTGGACAACCTCCAGGGATGTCAGAAGGGTCGCTTCCATGGACTGTCACAACTCCAGAAAAAAATAAAGGAAGCGGGAGGGAGGGCTTCTAGGCTACCTGGCAGGACATGGAACAGGAAGGAAGTGGGGCAAGAAAGTCTCCTTGGGATAACTCATCAGAGATTGGGAAAAGATAAGGTGATGATCTACCTGCATTCCACCAGCTACTTTATAAGGAATTTGCATCTCACTGTGGAGTCATTGAGTGGATCTGCCAAAAACCCAGGGCTGAAACTCAGGGCTGACTTTGGTGCTTGGCTGCAAGCACAACAGCTGGACACTCCGGGGCCAATTACTTGCTCAATCTGATCCTCTCTCCACGGACTCCAGTAGGACGTGAGAGTCTAGACTGGCATCAGCAGAGCATCTTAAAATTTCCTGTGCATTATTTTATATTATCCTTGTAATGAACACTTCTTTAATAATTATTATTCTTTATTAATTCATCCAGAAATGATGAAGCATCTTCCATGTAACTGGCATGCAATGAACACTGGAATCACTAGGTAGCAAAACAGGACGCCCTGCCTGCCCGTGCTGAGTCCAAACAGAAGGCAAAGCCACCAGCTGTGTGATCATGAAAATCAACAGGGGCTGCAGCTGCACCTCCTGGCCCCTGGTCCCCCCCACCCCAGGATAGCTCACATGGGTGAGCTCCCACCCCACCCCAGACACTGGGTCTGAG
>NW_026555331.1:2717781-2745803 GCF_014898055.3 Talpa occidentalis | reverse complement strand
TGCGAGGCTGCCTGCGGCCTCTGCGGAGCTGCTTCGATCCCCGGCTGCTCCCCGGCCACCGGAGGAGGGGTCCCGCATGGCGCGCAGACCTCTCCTGCGCCCGCTGCTCCCCTCAGCAGTGTCCTTCGGTCCTTCTGCCTGCTCTGCTCCCCGCTCTGGCTCTGGTGAATTCTCTCACCCTCCCGCGCTTCTGATGGTACCCAGTGCTTGTATAAATAAACAAACAAATAAATAAATAAAACATGCCTCTATAAAAAAATAAATAAATAAATAAACCTTTAAAAAAAAAGAGTAAAACCTTCTAATTTAAAAAAAAAAAAATCCTTGCCAAAATTGAGGTCAATGAGTTTACCACACTGCTTCCTTGTAGGAATTTTATGGTTTCAGGTCTTCAAGTTAATACATTTTGAGTAGATTTTTGTGTGTGATGTGATGTAAGACAGGAATCCAGTTCTCCCACACCCATCTGTGAAAGAAGCTGTCCTTTCCCTGTTGTACATTTTATCTTTTTTGTCATAAATTAAGTGAACAAATGCACATGGGTATATTTTGGGGCTTTCTGTTCTGTCCCATTGATCATGGTCTGGCCTTATGCCGATACATACTGTTTTGATTACTGTAGCTTTGTGATATCGTTTGAAATCAAAGTGCACGACGTCTCCCGCTTAGTTCTTTCTCAGGTTTCTTTGACTTTTCAGGGTCTGTCGTGATGCCATATACATTTCAGGCTTGTTTTATTTCTGTGGAAAATGCCGTTGGAAGTTTGGCGGGGAAGGCGCTGACCCCGGCGGCTCTGCCCCCGCACCTCTGGGCCGAGCGGGGGGGACCCCCGCCCCCTCCAGGCGCCCGTCTGCCCGGAGATGCCCGCGCTCTCGGCCGTGTAAATCTTTGCTTAAAATCGTCTGTTGTGTTTGTTCTTTTTCAAATCCATCCAAGGCGCTTTCAGGGGCGCGTTTAACCCTCCCGCGCGGCCTCTGCTGCGGGTGGGGCCGACCTCGCGCCCCCGTGCGCCTCCCCGCGCCCCCGCGTGCGCCCCGCCCCCCCGCGCACACGCCACACTGACCCGCGGACTGTGGGGGCCTCGCGCGCCCTCGCTCCTCTCCTGGCTGCTCTGAAGTCACTTGCGGGAGCCGTTTCCTCCCGAGGGGCGGGCCGGGGAGAGCCCAGTCCCGGCGGGCCGCCCCCCTTCCCGCCCGAGGCCGGGGCGCCGACCCCGCGCTCCCGCCCCCCGCCGCCCCGCCCGGCCCGACTAGGCCCGTCCCGCGGGGCGCCCGAGGGGTTTCCCGGGGCCCCGGCCTCCCTCCAGGTCAGCGCCGCGCAGGCCGCGCCCCGCGCCCCCCACCCGCCGCCTCCCGCCGGCGGGGCTCCCGGCTCCGCGCCGCCGCCCTTTCTGCCCGCCCAGCCGCAGCCGGGGCAGCGACCCCCGGAGCCGCTGCCCCCGCCCCCCAGCCCCTCCCCCGGAGCCCCTCCCCGCCACCTGCCCCTCTCCCCGCACCCGTGGCCCCCCTCCCCTGGGCCCCCCCACCCGTGGTGTCCCCTCCGAGGGCTCCCCCACTCCTGCCCCCTGAGGGCGCCCCCCTCCCCCCCTCCAGCACCCCGCCCTGCTCCGCCTCAGGCCAGTCCCGCCCGGTTTTCCCGCGGCGCCCTCGGCCCAGCCCGGGCCCCGCTCCGCCTGCGGCCCCGGCGAGAGGACGCGCCCCTCAGGCGGCCCTGCCCCCCTCGGCCTGCCGCGCGCCCGCCCCGCCCCGCCAGCCCGGCCCGGCTCGCCCGCCGCGGCGGGGACGGGGGGGGGGCGGGGGGGCTCGGCGCCCCGCGGGTGGCGCGGGCTCCGTGGGCGCGGCCGCGGGCGCAGCAGCAAGCGGGCGAGGGCGGCGCTCAGGAGGGGCCGCGTGAGGCGCGGGGCCGCGCCCCCGCCTGCGGGCCCAGCCTGCTCCCCCAGGCCGCAGAGCGGCGCCGGGAGCCGGGCGGGCCGAGGCCAGGCCCTCGCGGGCCTCTGCGCTCCTGACCAACCCGCCGCACGCTGGGCAGAGGCCACCAGGGCACACCTGCAAACACCCGCCGGCCTGACCCTTGGGGGCGATGACCCCCCGGCCCGGGGCTCCCGGCCCTCCTTGCCCGGGCCACGTCTCCGGGCTTCTGGGGGAGTCCCGGGCTCCCCTGCCCTCCTGGCCTGGAGATGCCCCAGGATCCGCACCCCTCGGGGCCCAGCTGGCAGCAGGCGCTGCAGGCCCAGGGGCCAGAGCCTGGGGCAGGCTGGGCTCCCACAAAGGGAGCACTTGGGTGGGCCCTGCGGCCAGCCTCCAGGGCACCTGCCCTCTGCCCCGGGCACCATGGACGCCAACCGCCAGGGCAAGGAGGTCAGTGGCCGCGGCTTCTCCGTGGCCCATGCCGCTGGCCAGCAGTATGGCCCAGCACGGGGCGGGGTGGGGGTGCCAGCCCCTCCCATTTGATTTGACCCAGGCCTCACAGCCTCCAACCTGGGCCCCGGAGTTGAGGGGTGCCGACCTTCTGAGGAAGGACACCCTGTAAGTCCTTTGTCCACACGGGGTGCCCGGGCCTGGGCCCAGGGCCAGTGTTGGCCAGGCCGACCTGGTCCCTGGAGTGAAGGCTCTGGAGGGAGCAGCTGCGTCCTGGCTCTGGAGCCAGAGGCGAGGGGCAGGGTGGGGGCAGGGTCTGAGGGGCAGCGCCTTGTGCTTTGCTCTTGGGGTCTCAGATGGCGGGTGGTCACCCCCCGCCTGGACCACCTGTAGGTAGGTGTCCATGTCCCCATCGGGCTTCTCAGGGCTCCGGCCCTGGGCTCTGGCCAGCGGTGG
This sequence comes from Talpa occidentalis, assembly GCF_014898055.3. NCBI lineage: Eukaryota > Metazoa > Chordata > Mammalia > Eulipotyphla > Talpidae > Talpa > Talpa occidentalis. Next base: position 2,742,990 of record NW_026555331.1, on the reverse strand, counting down.
CCTCATCTCAGCTGGTTCGATCTGCAGGACTTGCCAGGTGAGGCCGTGGTCAGGCGGACGGCACGAGCGAGGGTTTGCGCCCTCGCGGCCAGCCCTGGCCACCCTGCGGACTTGCCCCTTCCTGAGCCTGAGCCGGGGGGTGGGCCTGCACCGTGGACGCTGCCTGGAGGGCTGCCCAGGCAGCTGCGCGGCCTTTGCTCTGTCCAGAGGCAGCCTTGGCCGCCGCGCTCTGGAGGCCGGGCCCAGGGCGGGAGCCGGTGGTTTGGTCTCCACCTGATTTCACTGAGCAGGAGGAGATGACTCATGGGGGACCTGCAGGGGCCCGTCCTGCTCTGCGTCCACGCACTTCTCAGAGGATGGTCCCCTGTGTCCCTTCCGGGGACAGTTGGGGTCTGGCCCTGACCAACAGATATATAAAAAGGGTAATTTGTTGGCAGGATAAGGGGCCTGGTGAATCGTGGGGTTCAGGGGGGAAATTGGGACAGTGGGGTACGGAGAGGTCCCCAAGAGATGGGTGGCGCAGCTGCCTGGGCCGAACGGCGGCCGGTAGGGGGGGCTGAGGCCTGGCGCCACAGAGGGACAAAGAAATTCGGGCAGCGCCTTCCTTCTGTGTGGGGGGCCCCCAGGTATTCCCTGCCCACTCCCTGCCCCGACCTCGCCCCGAGGGCCACATCCTCACCACCCAAGTGGCGTCACTGACCTGTCCTCATGCCCCAGGGCTCTGCTGTGCCCCTGTGCTGCGTGGCACTGGGGGCCACGGGCCCTGCCAGCTTCCCCAGTGAGGGGGATGCTTGCAGGAGGGAGGCCCCTCCCTGAGAACCACTTGTGGGGACATGGTGCCCCTGGGGTGGGGGCCTGGGCCTGGGCTCCTGAAAGCACACAGGGTGACCAGGGGCCATGGGGTCTGGGTGGAGGAGGCTTGTCAGGAAGTGAGGCCAGGAAAGGCCATGGGAATAGCAGGGGGGAGGGCAGGGGAGTGGGAGGCAGCTTGAGCCCCTCCTGGGGGCCAGGCCAGGAGGCTGGGGGCTCCCTGGGGCCGCAGTGCAGGCCTGCCAGGGACCCCAGCCCTGGGGGGATCTCTAGACCTCGACCTCTCGGCACAGGGCCTCCTGGGAGCCCCCGAGGTACAGCTGGCCGCTGCCCGTCCTCCCTGGCCTGCCCTCTGGTGCCCATGCCGTCCTGGCGTCCCCTGGCCTATGGCGCCCTGGCGTGGCCGCATTTCTGCAGGCACCTGGATCAGGCCCCGCCATGGAGCCTGGCTCCAGGGCAAGCCCCGCACAGTCCCCCACAAGGACGCGCCAGCCGGGGGGAGCTCTCCACACGCCTCACGGGAGGCCACTCAGCCGCTGGCCGCAGGTAACCCGGAGCCTGCGTGGGGAGGCTGGGCGTGGGCACTGACCAGCATTTGGGCCCTGGCCAACCCCCATGCCTGGCCCCGCCCCCCCTGGCCCCACCGGCAGCTGCATGACCCCCTAGAGCCAGGGACTGGGCCCTGCAAGTCAGGGCCTGGGAGGGAGGGGCAGGGCGGGGAGGCCTCTCCCGGGGGTTGGCGCCTTCTGCCCCACGTGCCTCAGCGGGCGAAGGCGAGGGGGGCCTGACCCTCGTGTCCGAAACCACAGCTGCAGGACGGCCGGCCTTCTCCACGCCGCCCGCAGTCGGGGCACTGCCCACACGGCCGCCGCCCAAGGGTCTGGGCATCGTGGCAACCCCTGTGGGGGCGCTGTGCCGTGCGCCCCGCAGCCTCCAGGGCGACCTCCACGCTGGAGTGGAAAATGGGCCCCTGGGCCCGCTCGGGGCCTCAGGTGGGTGAGGTAGCCGGGAGGGCCCTGCTGCAGGGCGCGGATCCTCCAGGGGCAGCGCCTTCTCTGGGTCCTCTGGGACGAGAGACGCTGCCTTTCTGGCCCCCCCACCCCGTCGCTGGGCCACGCAGCCCCACACCGCGCGGGGCGGGACCAGGAGCCCGGCCCAGCCCCTCCTGCGAGCCCTGATCAACCAAGGCGCTGGGTTCCCTCCGCCTCTGCCCGTTGCTCTCCCCGCTGCCAGCCACTGGGCTGGGGATCCCACGTCCCTGAGCCCCACCCGCCACGGCCCCTACTCGACCCTGACTCTCCCAGGAAAGCCTCTTCTTGGCTCAGGGCCGCCTCTGCCGTCCAGGGGCCGTGGGGCCTCAGCCTGGATGGCTGTCCTGGGGGCACACTCCAGGAGGCTCGCAGAGGCCCAGGGACCAGAGCCGCAGGGCGGAGGGTGGCCGGTGTGGCCTGTGGGTGCAGGGTGGGGGGGGGGTGCGTGCGGGTGCCCCCACCCTCGGGCACACAGCACCAGTGAGGGGTCTTGGGGAGCAGCCCACAGGCTCAGCCCAGGCCCTGATCTACAAGAAGGCCAGGGGCTGCCTGGAGACCCCAAGACCTTCCCGGACCCCTGGCCAGCTAAAGCCCCCACCGCACCGGCCCTGGGGCTCTGGCAAAGTCAGGTCCAGCACCCTTGGGTGGGGACAAGTCTGCGGGCCAGGAGCCGGGGCACCACAGGAGGCCTGAGGAGGGGCCCAGGGTCAGATGGGGCTGGTCCAGGCCCCCTGGCCCCACAGATCTCCTGGTGGCGGGTGGACTCGAGGGCTGTGCCCTTCTAGCCCACGGCAGGTGCCCGGCTGGGGCGGGGGCTGAGAAGGGAGCAGGCAGGGCGGGTGGGCCGGGCGGGCATGTGGGACAGAAAGCCCCTCGGGGACAGGCGCCCGCCACCCTCCACCCACTGGCCTGCCCTGGCCTGCCTGCCCGCCCACCCCACCCAACATTTCCGCGGAACGTTCCCCGGGCAACGGCACCACAAACCCAGGGAGGTAGCCAGCCTGGGCAGGGGCGGGAGCCCAGGGGGCCTGATGGGCGGGGCGGGGCTGGGGTGGGTGGGGCGGCTTGGGCTCCCGGGCACCCATGCCCCCCAAAGGCCAGGCACCCCCTTCCCAGGCAGCGCCGGCTCCTGAGAGCCTGGCCCGACGGCAGTGGCCTGGGCCGGGCTGGTCCTGTCTGTTGGACAGTCTCCACCCCCGCGAGGGGCCCACGCCGGGTGGAGGAGCCAGTCAGACGTGGGTGGGGGCCACACCTCAACACCCAGCCTGGAGCATGTCAGGAGCTGCAGTGGCACCTCCCGGCGTCGCCCCTCGGCGGGCCAGGGGAGGGGGCTTCCTGGCCGGAACGGGGAATCTAGGTGTGGGGGCGCCGTGCCATGAGGCTCCTGGAAGCCAGACCTGACCAGTCTGGGGTGGGGGGAGTCCCTAAGGTGGGCGGGGGACGGCAGGGCATTGGGGCATGTGGAGGTCAGGGGGTGCTATCAGGGTCTGCTGAGGAGGGGCTGGTCCTGGCCCCTGGCTCCCCCAGAAGGGCTTGCAGGGGCGGTGAACGTCCCGTGTCCTCCACCATCAGGGACCTTCCGAGAAGGCCCGGCCCCAGCCAGCTGCCTCCCAGGCAGTGTGGTGGCCGCATGAGGGGCTTGGTGAGGCATGGGAGCCCCCCTCCAGCCCCCACTGCTCGTGCAGAGGGCCCCTCTCCAGCAGCGCCCCCCCTCCCTCATGATGAGGCTGGGGCCTGTTTCCCAGGGGGCTGGTGGCCAGGCAGGGGCGAGGCTGCGGCCTGACTGAGCCCCGGCTGCACAGGGGTGTCAGGGGGCCCCAGGGCCCCCAACCTCATTTTGATCTCCCTGGCCCCACCACAGCAGGGTCCCTCCCCCGTAGGCCACACCCCGGGGACACCCCCCCGGCAGACTCCCTAGGACTCTGGGGCTGCGGAGCCCATGCAGTGGAGCGAGGGGCTGCGGGGACGGCCCAGGCCAGAGGCGGCGTCCTGGGTGGGGCAGCCTGGTGGGCGGCTGGCAGGCGACCCTGTGGCAGCCCCGGCCCTGGGCATGCTGGGCTGCACTGGACAGTGTGAAGGGGCTGCAGGCCTCCCGGGGAGCCCCGTCCCTGACCCACGGCCATCGCCGCTGCCCAACTGCCGGAGCAGGCAGGGTGAGGTGTCTGGACCCTGAGCCAAGGCCGGCTGCCCACTCGCGGAGGTGCATCTGGGCAGCAGGGGGGTAAAGAGGCCCCTCCCAGGCTTGGCTGTCCTCCCCAGCTCAGGGCGGCTGCCAGCTGGCCGAGCAGCTGGAGCGGCGGGTGCGGGGCGGGGAGGCCGTGGGCACTGGCACACTCGTGCCTGCTCAGTGCGAGCCCCGCTCATCCCAGACGGCAGGACTCGCCGGGCCCGGGGGGCTGGACCAGGCAGGAGCTGGGGGCCACGGGCAAGGTGGGGCTGGGCGCTGTCCGGCCCTGTTCTCTGCTGGGCAGCCTCTGGGGGTGCTGGTCAGAGGCTCGGTCCACCTACTGGGCTGAAGGCCACGTGGTAGTGGTGGCCGACTGGGCAGACCTGGAGGTTGGGGGCAGACAGGGCGGCCGAGATGCCACTGGGGTCGGGGAGGGGCGTGCCCCGGCCGTGGGGCTGAACCAGGTGGGCCGGGACCTGCGCTCCGAGGGGCTGTCTCAGCTGCCGGGCTGGGGCCAAGCTCCTGGCGTCCGGCTGGTGCCCGGCAGAGGGCCGCATGGTCAGGGCGCTGGCAGGGCTGGCGTGGGAGGGTCTGCTCCAGCCTCCCTTCAGGCTACCTGCTGCTCTGACCCCACCCCCCTGAGGCTGCACCTACAGGACCCTGTTCTGGATCTGGCTGGGTCCAGAGCGGCCCCGGGGTCAGGCCTTCGAGGATAGGTGTAAACTGGCCCCGCTGGCCTTCCCCACGCCGCCCTGAAGCAGGGCCCCTGCCCTGCCTGCCCCAGCAGTGGAGGGCCACTGAGGCCCAGGGCAGAGGGCCTGGCCATGGGCTGAGGGGATGGGCCGTAGTGCCCCTTGGAGCTCGTGGTCTGGCCCTCCCAAGGCCGTGCAGCCGCGGGTGCAGGCAGGAGGTGAGGCCCCTGATACAGGAGCTCCCGTGGGGGCCATGGGGTGAGTTCCCACACCGTGGGGTCAGCCTCCACCTGCCTGCCCCAGCCCCCCACCCCAGCCGCCCCCCCCCATACTCTGCCCCGGGTTGCACCTCCCTGGGGGAGCCGCAGGTACTCACCCCCCACCGCTGGGCCTGAGGGAACCGTGGCCGGAGGCTGCCTTCCCCGCAGCCACCACTGCACCGAGCCGTGCAGTGGGGCCTCTGACCTGCTGAGCTGGGCACAGCTCTGAGGGGCTCTGGGTGCCCGGCGGCAGCTTGGGCAGGGACACCAGGCCCAGGAAATGGCAGGTAGCATGGGAGGCAGGGGTGGGAGTGGGCCTAGGGTCCCCTGGGTGGTCTCCTGACACCCCAGCGCCAGTTCCCTGGGGAGCCTCCCTGCTGCCTGGGGGTTGGAGGAGCTGCACGGGGCCCTGGTGCCTCCTGGGCCGAAGCGCTGGAGCAGAGGTGCCAGGAAAGCTCTGAGGCCAACCAGGGAGAAAGCAGGGCTCAGACTAGGGCCCATGCCCAGGACAGCCCCCTGGGGAGCCTAGAGGCTCTGAGCTGGAGGCCACTGCGGGGAGCTAGAGCCACCAGGAAAGGAGCAGCAGGGCGAGGACCGGCAGGCGCGGGGCAGGCGGGAGGCATGTGGCTTGTGCCCGCCGGAGGGGAGGGGCAGGCAGACACACTGCCTGGGGTGCCGAGGGTATGAGGGATGCCATCCTGTGGCCTCCACACTCTGCAGCCAGGGGCAGGCACGTGTCTGGATTCCGGGGTCCAGGAGGGACGCTCACTGCAAGGGTTCAGCTGCAAGAGGGAGCGGCTCAGACCACGCTGGCCCACGTACCGTCAGCACCACCGCGCCTGCGGGCTCCATGGATGGGTCCCAGTGGCCAGCAAGCAGGGCTGAGTGGCTGACCTGCCCATGCCAGAGGTCAGGGCACCCCTGCAGCAGCCACACAGCGTGGCCAGTGTGGGGTGGGGACAGGGACCGGCCATCCAGTGAGGGCCCAGGGTGCCTCAGGAGGGTGGGCCCGGGGACCATGGGGGGCTCTGACCCCAGCGCCCTCCCTGGAGCACGGACCTGCCCTCTGTGCCTGCGCAGGGCCGTGGGGGGCTGGGTGGCCCAGGGTGAGGGTCTGGTGAGAACCACCGTGTAGGGGTAAGACGGCGGGGCGGGGGCTGAGGCCTCCGTGGGACTGGGAGCACCTTGGTCCTGGCCAGTGGGAGGAGTGGAGGGCCACTGAGACCACGTCACCCCAACCTTTGGGCAGCAGAGCGGAGGACCAGCCGGGAGCGTGCCCCGGGTGGAGCTCCAAGGCTCTGGGCCTGCACCCCTGCCCTGGGGCGGGCGCCTGGGCACCGCAGCTGCCCTGAGCACGGAGGCGGGGCCGGTGGGCTGAGGCCGTCCCTTCCGGACAGAGGCGCCAGCGTTTGGGCGCACAGAGACCTTTTCACTGGTCAAGGGCACAGAGGGGCACAGAGGGGCAGGCTCAGGGGCACCCTGAGGCCACCTGGCCGAAAAGACCCAGGACCGAGCGAGGCAGCAGCGCCAGGAGCCGGGCCGAGCCCCTGCGCGCGCCCTTCCCCGGCCCCGCCGCCCTGGGGCCGCAAGGGCGCTGCACAGCCGCGCGGGCAGGTGCGCCCGGCCCTGGCGGACGCGGTCCCGGCCGCGGGAGCGCCCACCCCGCGCGGGGCGGGAGAGGCCGCGGCCCCGCTGCTCCGCAAGCCCCAGCCGGGCTCCCTCCCCGCCTCGGGGGCGTGTGTGGGGCGGGCCGGCCGGCCGGCTTCCCGACACCTGCCCGCCCCACCCCCGGGCGCCCCGCCCCCCGCCGCCTCCAGGGTGGGAGGGGCCTCGCGCGGCTTCAAATGCTGCTGCCGGGAGGCCGCGGGGCGAGGCCAGCGACTGCCCGCGGAGCCAGCGCCGGCGGCCAGCGGGGCACACGGCTGAGCAGCACCGAGCGGAGCCGACACCCCGGAGCCGACACCCCTGCGCGAGCTCTGGGCCTGACCCGAGGTGGGTGCGCGGGCAGGTCGCCCTCGGAGCTGGCTGGCCCCACACGGGGCCTCCCCAGCCCTGGGTGCCAGGCAGGGGCGGGCAGCGGTGGCCTGCGAGGTGGGGGTCAGGCCTCCAGCGATCTCCCAGCAGGAGGGTGGCCTTCTGGGCTGGGCCCTGCCAGCTGGTTCCTCCCGGCCCCCTCCAGGGTGATCAGTGGAGAGGGTGGCCCCCGGTGCCAGGGGGGAGGAGGGCCCTGCCCACTGCGGGAGCCGCCTGCCGCAGGCCCTGTGCCGGTCCCCAGGCCACACTGTCCAATTTGGCCCTGGGTGGGCAGGACTTTCCCAGAGGCTCGTGGCCGGGCAAAGGGCAAGGTGCTGCCTTGTGTGCGTTGGGGCAATCTGGACCCAGCACCCACCCGCCCCAGTCCTAGGCTGGGTGGGGAGCTGCCTTGCAGGGTGGTGGCAAAGGGCGGCCTCACCCAGGGCCTCACCCAAGGGCACCCGACTCATCCTGCTCAGGAATTGCTCTCCTGCCCTGGTGGCCCGAGGTGGGTCCTCCTCCCTGCCCCACCCCCGCTCCTGAGGGCTCTGTCTGCCCAGCATCTTGGTTTCTGCGACGTGGGAGGGGCGCCAGTCTCCCATGCCCACCGGCCCCTCCCCTGTTGCCCCCCCCCGGCTCATGGTCACCACAGAGGAGGGCCACCCCAGGGGCCCGATCCCACTGGGTGCAAGGGCCTCTCCTGCCCCGCCTTGGGCCCGACCCGGTGAGCGCACTGCTCTGACTGCCCTTCCCGGGCTGGCGGCTGCCCCGGCTCCTGAGAGCACTCGGACCCCCACGGCACCAGCAAAGCCCACCTGAGAGGAGACAGGCCCTCGCGGCTACCTCTGGCAGCAAAGCAAGGTCAGGCAGGGTCTGGGCTGAGAGCCGGACACGGAGCGAGAGGGCAGGGCCTCCTGAGGCCGAGCAGGGTAGCGGGACGTTGTGGGCCCTGGACGGCCAGGGCAGCCGGTGTCAGCCGCACGCAGGACACAGGGATTTGTCCCTGGGGGCAGCCCCAGTGGTGAGCAGAAAGCCCGGCGGGCCCAGCGCTGACGGGTCATGGGCCTCCCGGGGTCTGACTGGGCCCTTCAGCCAGGCCTCCGCTGCTGGGTGGTCCCCCAAGCGGCCCTCACCACCTCAGGCAGCAGCGCCAGCCCCGGCCACCCCTCAGGCAGCTCCCTGCAGTGGGTCACCCTCTTGGGCCAGGGCCCTCTGCTCACTGGCCCTGCCACACCCCCTGGTGTGGATGCGTTGTTCCCGGCGGCCAGGATGGCTGAACTCCCCGGCCCTAGGGCTGGGGCCGCAGGTCCCTGAGGGGTGGCGGGGCCAGGCCTGCCCTCCCCCAAGGCCCCCGTGCCGCCGTCCTGCCAGGCGGGAGTCCCCACACAGAGCAGCAGCCTGAGCTGGCGCTGGGCGCGCCCTGGCCTCCCACCGGAGCTGCCTCAGCCTGCCCCACCAGGGGTCAGCACCCTCCGCTCCACCAGCCGGTGCTGTCCAGAGGGGCGCGCACAGCTGTTCATGCTTTCCCAAAGCCAGGGCTGCTTGGCAGTGCCCCCCCTCCTACCACCTGTGTCCTGCCCACCTCCCAGCGCCTGTAGCTGTGCCTGGGGAGTGGCCGGCTGCTAGGAAGCCCCTGTCCTACTCCTGCCACCCGCAGCCCCCCATCTCGCAGTTCCCCCTGCTCTGCAGCCCCCACACCCTGCAGCCCCCCACAGCCCCCACACCCTGAAGCACACCCTCCCCACAGGACCCCCATCCCGCAGTTCCCCCTGCTCTGCAGCCCCCCCACTCCACAGCCCCCCCCCTTGCAGGCCCCTTCCACCCCACAGCCCCCTACACCCTGCAGCACCCCCTGCAGCCCCGTCCGGGCCCAGAGCATCTGTATTGGTGACTGGGCTGGGAGCCAGTGTGGCTGTGGGCACCAGGGAACCCTGAATCAGGGGTGACAGGTGGAGCAGAGCAACCTGCAGGGGTGGGGGTGGGGAGTCACACAGGAAATGCATCTGCTGGGTTTGGAGGCAGAGTCTCCTTGCCAGGCTGCCCTGGGTGCTCTCTTGGCCAGAGCATGGGTGCAGGAATGTGAGGGGCGGGCTACGGGGCGGGGGGGGGGGGGTGCGTGGAGGGAGGCACAGAGGCAGGGCCTTGGGAAGCAGGGCCTGGCTGGAGGTCACCCAGGGGTGCAGGGGCCAAAGGGTGACTCTGGGGCAGGAAGATGTGAGGCCAGCCCCAGCGCAAGCAGAGCTGGGCTGAGTCCATCAGGCTGGAGGACGGGGCTGGGCCCAGGGGGCGCCCCAGGACCCCAGGGGAGGGTGCAAGGGTTGAGGGTGCCGCTGGAGGAAAGGCCAGATGGCGTCCTCCAGGAGGAAGCCTGGCCCACTTCCTTCTGGCTCTGGCCAGCCTCAGGCTGAGCCCACCCCACCCACCCCCCGCCGCGGGATGCTGACCCTTGACCCCAGGAGGCAGCCGCACAATCCTCACTGGGTGCCCTGTCTCAGCAGGGCCGCAGCTGACACCATGAACGGCCACGCCTCTCCTGTGGACATCCCGGTCACGGAGCCCACCCTTGTCCCCGAGGCCATGAAGATGGTGCTGGGAGCCATCAGCCCCGCTGGGGCCCCGGCCGAGGTGCCACAGGCCCGGAGCATCGCCGGGGTGTATGTGGAGGCCTCTGGCCAAGTCCAGAGCATCTACGCCGCCATGAAGCAGGGCCTCCTGCCCAGTGGGCTGGGAGTGACTCTGCTAGAGGCCCAAGCGGCTACCGGGGCCTCGTGAACCACACTCAAGGCCAGCTGCTGCCCGTGTCCGAGGCCCTGCAGCAGGGCCTGGTGGGTCTGGAGCTGAAGGAGAAGCTGCTGGCCGCTGAGCGTGCAGTCACGGGCTACCCTGACCCCTACGGGGGAGGGAAGCTGGCCCTCTTCCAGGCCATGGGGAAGGAGGTCGTGGACCCAGCCCTGGGGAGGAGCTGGCTGGAGGCCCAACTGGCCACAGGGGGCCTAGTGGACCCCACCCGAGGCGAGCGTGTGACCCCAGCACTGGCCTGCCAGCAGGGCCTGCTGGACCAGGAGACCTGGCTCAGCCTGTCCGAGCACAAGCCTGGTACGGGGACCCCAGGTTTCTTGGACCCCAACACTCTGGAGCGGCTGCCCTACCGCGAGCTGCTGGGCAGGTGTGTGCAGGACCCCGCCACAGGACTGCCCCTCCTGCCCCTCAAGACCACTTTCTGTACCCTGAGCGGGGCGGTTAGCCTGGAGGAGCTGCTGCAGGCAGGCGTCTTGGACGAGGAGACAGCCCGCGGCTTGCGGGAGGGCAGTCTGGCTGTGTCTGATGTGAGCGCGCGCCCTGAGGTGCAGCGCAGCCTGCGGGGCACAGGCAGTGTGGCGGGGGCCGTCCTGCTGCCCGCCGGCCACAAGAAGAGCTTCTGCCAGGCCGCTGCCGAGCACCTGCTCCCCACGGGCGCCGCCGTCCCACTCCTGGAGGCTCAGGCTGCCACCTACACGCTGGTAGACCCAGCCACGGGCCAGCAGCTGGGGGTGGACGAGGCGGTCAGGGCAGGCCTGGTGGGCCCTGAGCTGCACGGGCGCCTCCTGGAGGCAGAGCAGGCTGTGACAGGGTACCACGACCCCTTCACTGGCACCCGCATCCCCCTCTTCCAGGCCATGAAGAAGGGGCTGGTGGAGCAGTCACTGGCTCTGCGGCTGCTGGAGGCCCAGCTGGCCACAGGGGGGCTGATCTGTCCAGTCCGCAGGCTCCGGCTGTCCCCAGAGGCTGCTCTGCGCCTCGGCTGCCTGGACAGGGAGACCCAGCAGCAGCTCTCACGGGCAGCTGGCTTCTCAGACCCCAGCACCGGGAGCAGCCTCAGCTATGCGCAGCTGCAGGCCCGCTGCGTCACAGACCCCGAGACGGGGCTGGCCTTCCTGCCCCTGTCAGGGGGCGGCCTTGGGGAGGAGCCCTGGGGGGCCCCATTCATTGAGCACAGCACCCGGCAGGCCTTGAGCGAGGCCACGACCACTGTCTCGGTGGGCAAATTCCAGGGCCGCCCCACATCCCTCTGGGAGCTGCTCTTCTCCGAGGCTGTCCCCGCAGGGCAGCGGGCTACTCTGGCGCAGCAGCATCGGGAAGGGGCCCTGTCACTGCAGGAGCTGGCGGCCGTACTGAGGACCACCATGGAGCAGGCCGTGGCCACAGCCAAGGTCACCTTCGCCGGGCTGAGGGCCATGGTGACGCCGGGAGAGCTTCTAGAGGCCGAGATCATCGGCCGGGACGTGTACGAGCAGCTGCTGCGGGGCCAGGCCACGGCCCAGGATGTGGGCCGCCTGGACTCGGTGCACAGGTACCTGCAGGGCACGGGCTGCGTCGCGGGCCTGCTCCTGCCGGACACCCAGGAGCCAGTCAGCATCTACCAGGCTCGCGGGAAGGGGCTGCTGCGGCCGGGCACGGCACTCATCCTCCTTGAGGCTCAGGCTGCCACCGGCTTCCTCATCGACCCCAGGGAGAACCGCAGGCTTTCTGTGGAGGAGGCGCTGAGGGCCGGCATCATTGGCCCCGACGTGTTCGCCAAGCTGCTCTCGGCCGAGCGCGCTGTCACCGGCTACACCGACCCCTACACCGGGGAGCAGATCTCCCTGTTCCAGGCCATGCAGAAGGGCCTGATCGTGCGGGACCACGGCCTGCGCCTGCTCGAGGCCCAGATCGCCACGGGCGGCATCATCGACCCCGTGCACAGCCACCGCCTGCCCGTGGACGTGGCCTACCAGCGCGGCTACTTCGACGAGGACATGAGCCGCGTGCTGGCCGACCCGGGCGACGACACCAAGGGCTTCTTCGACCCCAACACGCAGGAGAACCTCACCTACCTGCAGCTGCTGGAGCGCTGCGTGCAGGACCCCGACACCGGGCTGCGCCTCCTGCCGCTCAGCAGCACACGGCCCCAGCTGGTGGATGGTGCCACCCGCCGGGCCCTCCAGGGCCTGCTGCTGCTGGTGAGGCATGGGCGGTTCCAGGGCCTCAGGGTCTCCGCCTGGGAGCTGCTCAACTCTGAGTACTTTCGCGAGGACACCCGCAGGCAGCTCCTGCGCGGCTTCTGCCGGGGCCAGGTCTCGCTGGAGCAGGTGTCGCAGCTGCTAGAGACAGAGATGGGCAGGTGGGCGGATATCAGGCTGCCCGCCCTGCGGGGCCAGGTCACCGCCCACCAGCTCCTGGAGGCCGGCGTCATCGACCAGGAGTTGCTGGACCAGGTGCTGGCAGGGGCAGTGAGTCCCGAGGCCCTGCTCCGCCTGGACGCTGTCCTCAGGGCGCTGCGGGGCTCGGGGGCCGTGGGTGGGGTGCTCCTGCCCTCCACCTGCCAGCAGCTCAGCATCTACCAGGCCATGAAGCAGAAGCTGCTGGGACCAGGCGTGGCCCTGGCCTTGCTGGAGGCCCAGGCTGCCACCGGTGCCGTGGTGGACCCCCGCAGTGGGGAGACCCTCTCAGTGGATGAGGCCGTGCGCCAGGAGCTAGTGGGGCCCGAGCTGTATGGCAGGCTGAGGCGGGCCGAGGGCGCCCTCACCGGCTTCAGAGACCCCTTCTCTGGGGGGCCCGTGTCCTTGTTCCAGGCCATGAAGAAGGGCCTTGTCCCCGTGAAGCAGGCTGCCCGCCTCCTCGAGGCCCAGGTGGCCACAGGAGGGGTCATTGACCCCACCGGCCACTACCACCTCCCCATGTCCGTGGCCGCCCAGCGTGGCTTCATCGACCAGGAGATGGAATCAGCCTTGTGCCGCACCACAGAGACCTTCCCCACACCAGACGGCCGAGCTCTCACCAGCTATGCCAGGCTGCTGCAGCAGTGTGTGCGGGACGAGGCCACCGGCCTTCACCTCCTGCCCCTGCCCGAGGGCGCTCCCACCGTCCCCACAGACCAGCAGGTCCAGGAGGCCCTGCAGGCCACTCAGGGGGCCAAGGACGGCTCATCCCTCTGGGAGCTCCTGGGGTCCTGCCACTTCACTGAAGAACAGCGCGAGGCCTTCCTGGAGGACTTTCGGGCTGGGAGGACAAACGTGCCTCAGCTGCGGGAGGCCGTGTGTGCGCAGCTGCAGGTGGCGGAGCTGCAGGCACAGGCCCATGTCACCCTGCCAGGCCCCAGGGGCGAGGTCCCCGCCGTCTGGCTGCTGGACGCTGGCATCATCACGCAGGAGACGCTAGAGGCGCTGGCCCAGGGCAGGCTGTCTCCCGCTGAGGCCACGGAGCAGCCTGCAGTGAAGGCCTGCCTGTGGGGCACTGGCTGCGTGGCCGGGGTGCGGCTGCAGCCCTCGGGGGCCACGGTGAGCATCTCCCAGGCCGTGAGGGACGGGCTCCTGCCCGAGGGCCTGGGGCGGAGGCTGCTGGAGGCCCAGGTGGCCACCGGCTCACTGATTGACCCCATGAGCAATCAAAGACTGTCGGTGGAGGACGCAGTCAAAGTCGGCTTGGTGGATGGGGCGCTAAGTGAGCAGCTCGGGCAGGTGGAGCGGGTGGTGGCCGGACACACTGACCCCTGCTCCAGGGTCTCCCTCTCCTTGTGGCAGGCCATGGAGAAGGGGCTGGTGCCCCGGAGCGAGGGCCTCCCCCTGCTGCAGGCCCAGCTGGCCACAGGGGGCGCAATAGACCCTGTCTATGGGGTGCACCTTCCCCAGGCCACAGCCTGCAGGCGTGGCCTGCTGGATGGGCCAACGAGCCAGGCACTGACTGGGACAGATGAGGACAGCAAGTTCTTCTTCGACCCCCACAAGCGGGACAAGCTGACTTACCGGCAGCTCCTAGAGCGCTGTGTCCAGGATGCCGACACTGGTGTCTGGCTGCTGCCGCTGCCCCAGGATGCAGCGCTCGAGGTGGACGAGCACACGGCCGTGGCGCTGAGGGCCATGAAGGTGCCGGTGAACGCAGGCCGCTTCCAAGGCCACAGCGTGTCCCTCTGGGACCTCCTGCACTCAGAGTACGTCTCAGCCGACAGGCGGCGGGACCTGGCCACCCTCTGCCAGTCTGGGAGGGCCACCGCCCTGCGCCAGGTGGTCAGTGCTGTCAGCACGCTGATTGAGGCCTCGGCAGGGCGGTCCCCCCAGCCTGCCTTCAGAGGACTGCGCAAGCAGGTGTCCGCCAGCGACATGTTCCGGGCCCAGCTCATCGACAAGAAGACACTGGACGAACTGACCCAGGGGAGGAAGACCGTGCAGGAGGTAACAGCCATGGACGGGGTGCGGCGCTTCTTGGAAGGGGGCAACTTCATCGCCGGGGTCCTGGTCCAGGACACGCAGGAGAAGATGAGCATCTCGGACGCGCTGCAGAGGGGCGTCCTGCGGCCCGGCACGGCCCTGGTGCTGCTGGAGGCTCAGGCGGCCACCGGCTTCCTCATCGACCCCGTGCGCAACCGCAAGCTGACGGTGGAGGAGGCCTTTGCGGAGGGCATGTTCGGCAGGGAGACCTACCAGAAGCTGCTCTCGGCCGAGCGCGCCGTCACCGGCTACACCGACCCCTACACCGGGGAGCAGATCTCCCTGTTCCAGGCCATGCAGAAGGGCCTGATCGTGCGGGACCACGGCCTGCGCCTGCTCGAGGCCCAGATCGCCACGGGCGGCATCATCGACCCCGTGCACAGCCACCGCCTGCCCGTGGACGTGGCCTACCAGCGCGGCTACTTCGACGAGGACATGAGCCGCGTGCTGGCTGACCCGGGCGACGACACCAAGGGCTTCTTCGACCCCAACACGCACGAGAACCTCACCTACCTGCAGCTGCTGGAGCGCTGCGTGCAGGACCCCGACACCGGGCTCTACATGCTGCAGATAGTGAAGAAAGGTGAGACCTACTTGTACATCGACGGAGCCACCAGGCAGTTCCTGCAGTCAAAGACCATGGACCTGGGCCTGGGCAGGTTTGCCGGCCTGACAGTGTCTGTCTGGGACCTGCTGTCCTCTCCGTACTTTCCCGAGGACAGGAAGCGCAGCCTGGTCCAGGAGTACAGGGCCCAGAAGCTACGCCTGGAGCAGCTGCTGGAGATCATCACCAAGACTGTGGAAGAGACGGAGCAGCGAGGGCTGGCGGTCAAGGTGGCGGGCATCGGTGGGGAGGTGACGGCCGCAGAGCTGTTCAACGCCGGCATCATCGACAAGAAGACCCTGGATGCACTGCCCATGGGGAGCTTGGGTGCGCAGGCCCTCTGCCAGCTGAAGCACGTGCGGCCCTACCTGGAGGGCAGTGGCTGCATCGCGGGGGTCACTGTGCCCGACACCCGGGAGGTCTTGAGCATCTACGAGGCCAGCAAGAAAGGACTCATCCCCATGGGGTTTGCGGTTCAACTGCTTGAGGCACAGGCAGCCACGGGGTTCTTGCTGGACCCCAAAAACCACCAGAGGCTGTCTCTGCGTGAGGCCCTGGCTGCTGGCCTCGTTGGTGAGGAATTGGAGGAAAGGCTCCTGGCAGCGGAGCAGGCGGCCAGGGGCTGCAGGGACCCGGCCACGGGTGACACACTGTCCCTCTTCCAGGCCATGGAGCAGAGGCTGGTCAGGAGGGACGAGGCCCTCAGGCTGCTTGAGGTGCAGATGGCCACGGGCGGTGTCCTCGACCCACGATACCACCACCGGCTCCCGCTGGACACGGCCTACAGACGCGGCTATCTGCGTCCGGAGAGCCTGGCCCTGGTGACTGACCAGCAGCACATGAACAAGCGGTTCCTGGACCCGAGCACACAGCAGAGGGCCACGTACCAAGAGCTCCAGGAGCGCAGCCGCCAGGAAGAAGGCACGGGCTGGCTGCTGTTCCCTGTGGTCGCAGGCGGGGAAAATGCCCAGGACATCGACGGGGCTACCAGGAGGGCTCTGGAGGCCCAGAGGGTGGAGGTGGCAGTGGGGCGGTTCCGGGGGCAGAAACCCTCAGTGTGGGAGCTGCTGAACTCTGAGTATGTGACGGAGGAGAAGAAGCTCGAGCTAGTGAGGGCGTACAAGCGGGACAGCCAGCGCACGCTAGAGGAGGTGGTGCGGACGGTGTCCCAAATGATCCACGCCCGGGAGACGCAGACTAGGCCACTGTGGTTCCGGGGGCTCAGGAGACAAGTCACCGCACTGGAGCTGTTCCATGCAGGCGTGATCGCCGCGGACACACTCCGGGACCTGGAGGGCGGAGGGCGCTCCACAGCAGACGTGGGTATGGCCCAGGAGGTGCGGCGCTACCTGGAGGGCACGGGCAGCATCGCTGGCGTGCTGCTGCCCCCCAAGGACAGCGCCGGGCGGCCCGAGAAGATGAGCATCTACGAGGCCATGTGGAGGGGTATCCTGCGGCCCGGAACGGCCCTGGTGCTGCTGGAGGCCCAGGCGGCCACCGGCTTCCTCATCGACCCCGTGCGTGACCAGCGGCTAACCGTGGAGGCAGCGGTGGCCAGAGGAGTGGTTGGTGGAGAGCTCCGGGACAAGCTGCTCTCGGCCGAGCGCGCCGTCACCGGCTACACCGACCCCTACACCGGCGAGCAGATCTCCCTGTTCCAGGCCATGCAGAAGGGGCTGATCGTGCGGGACCACGGCCTGCGCCTGCTCGAGGCCCAGATCGCCACGGGCGGCATCATCGACCCCGTGCACAGCCACCGCCTGCCCGTGGACGTGGCCTACCAGCGCGGCTACTTCGACGAGGACATGAGCCGCGTGCTGGCCGACCCGGGCGACGACACCAAGGGCTTCTTCGACCCCAACACGCAGGAGAACCTCACCTACCTGCAGCTGCTGGAGCGCTGCGTGCAGGACCCCGACACCGGGCTCTACATGCTGCAGCTGGCCCCTGCGGGCTCCGCCCTGCACCAGCTGAGCCAGGAGCTGCGCAGGGCCCTGCGGGAGACGCAGCTGGCGCCGGGCGGGGCGCCCCCCCGGGCCGGGCCCGCTCCGTGTGGGAGCTGCTCTTCTCCCGGGAGGTGTCCGAGAGCCAGCGGCAGGACCTGCTGCGCAGGTACGGGGCGGGCTCGCTGACCCCGCAGGAGGTGGGCGCCTCCCTCGCCGCACTGCTGGCCGGGGCCAAGACCGGCGGCCCGAGCCCGGCGCCCCCTGACGCCCGGGCGGCCCTGCGCACCGCCACCATGGAGGTCCGGGTGGGCCAGCTGCGAGGCCCGGCGGTGCCCGTGTGGGACGTGCTGGCGTCCGGCTACGTGAGCGGCGCCACGCGGGAGCAGCTGCTGGCCCAGTTCGGCTCGGGCGCGCTGGGCCTGCCCGCGCTGACCCGCAGGCTGACCACCATCATCGAGGAGGCCGAGCTGGCCCTGGACGGCCGGCACGCCGCCCCCGGCCAGCGGGGGCCGGCTGAGGGGGCCAGGCGCCCCCCGCCGGCCCGGCCGACACCGAGCACGACGCCGCGGCCCGGCGCGGCCAGGAGCAGGCCCTGCGAGCCGCCACCATGGAGCTGAGCGTCGGGCAGTTCCGGGGCCGTCCCGTGTCCGTGTGGGACGTGCTCTCCTCCTCCTACCTGAGCGCCGAGCGCCGGGCCCAGCTGCTGGCCCGGCACGCGGCCGGGGACCTGGGCCTGCCCGCCCTGGTGGCCGCCCTCACCCTGCTGGTGGAGGAGGCCGAGCAGCGGCTGGGCCGGCTGTCCTTCACCGGCCTGCGGCGCCAGGTGTCGGTCTCCGAGCTGCTGGCGTCCAGGATCCTGGGCCCCGACGCCCTGCGGGACCTGGTCCAGGGCGCCAAGACCCCGCGGGAGGTGGCGGCCACGGACGGCGTGCGGCGCTACCTGGAGGGCACGGGCAGCATCGCCGGCGTGCTGCTGCCCCCCAAGGACGGCGCCGGGCGGCCCGAGAAGATGAGCATCTCGGACGCGCTGCAGAGGGGCGTCCTGCGGCCCGGCACGGCCCTGGTGCTGCTGGAGGCTCAGGCGGCCACCGGCTTCCTCCTCGACCCCGTGCGCAACCGCAAGCTGACGGTGGAGGAGGCCTTTGCGGAGGGCGTGTTCGGCAGGGACACCTACCAGAAGCTGCTCTCGGCCGAGCGCGCCGTCACCGGCTACACCGACCCCTACACCGGCGAGCAGATCTCCCTGTTCCAGGCCATGCAGAAGGGCCTGATCGTGCGGGACCACGGCCTGCGCCTGCTCGAGGCCCAGATCGCCACGGGCGGCATCATCGACCCCGTGCACAGCCACCGCCTGCCCGTGGACGTGGCCTACCAGCGCGGCTACTTCGACGAGGACATGAGCCGCGTGCTGGCCGACCCGGGCGACGACACCAAGGGCTTCTTCGACCCCAACACGCAGGAGAACCTCACCTACCTGCAGCTGCTGGAGCGCTGCGTGCAGGACCCCGACACCGGGCTCTACATGCTGCAGCTGGCCCCTGCGGGCTCCGCCCTGCACCAGCTGAGCCAGGAGCTGCGCAGGGCCCTGCGGGAGACGCAGCTGGCGCCGGGCGGGGGCGCCCCCCCGGGCCGGGCCCGCTCCGTGTGGGAGCTGCTCTTCTCCCGGGAGGTGTCCGAGAGCCAGCGGCAGGACCTGCTGCGCAGGTACGGGGCGGGCTCGCTGACCCCGCAGGAGGTGGGCGCCTCCCTCGCCGCACTGCTGGCCGGGGCCAAGACCGGCGGCCCGAGCCCGGCGCCCCCTGACGCCCGGGCGGCCCTGCGCACCGCCACCATGGAGGTCCGGGTGGGCCAGCTGCGAGGCCCGGCGGTGCCCGTGTGGGACGTGCTGGCGTCCGGCTACGTGAGCGGCGCCACGCGGGAGCAGCTGCTGGCCCAGTTCGGCTCGGGCGCGCTGGGCCTGCCCGCGCTGACCCGCAGGCTGACCACCATCATCGAGGAGGCCGAGCTGGCCCTGGACGGCCGGCACGCCGCCCCCGGCCAGCGGGGGCCGGCTGAGGGGGGCCAGGCGCCCCCCGCCGGCCCGGCCGACACCGAGCACGACGCCGCGGCCCGGCGCGGCCAGGAGCAGGCCCTGCGAGCCGCCACCATGGAGCTGAGCGTCGGGCAGTTCCGGGGCCGTCCCGTGTCCGTGTGGGACGTGCTCTCCTCCTCCTACCTGAGCGCCGAGCGCCGGGCCCAGCTGCTGGCCCGGCACGCGGCCGGGGACCTGGGCCTGCCCGCCCTGGTGGCCGCCCTCACCCTGCTGGTGGAGGAGGCCGAGCAGCGGCTGGGCCGGCTGTCCTTCACCGGCCTGCGGCGCCAGGTGTCGGTCTCCGAGCTGCTGGCGTCCAGGATCCTGGGCCCCGACGCCCTGCGGGACCTGGTCCAGGGCGCCAAGACCCCGCGGGAGGTGGCGGCCACGGACGGCGTGCGGCGCTACCTGGAGGGCACGGGCAGCATCGCCGGCGTGCTGCTGCCCCCCAAGGACGGCGCCGGGCGGCCCGAGAAGATGAGCATCTCGGACGCGCTGCAGAGGGGCGTCCTGCGGCCCGGCACGGCCCTGGTGCTGCTGGAGGCCCAGGCGGCCACCGGCTTCCTCCTCGACCCCGTGCGCAACCGCAAGCTGACGGTGGAGGAGGCCTTTGCGGAGGGCGTGTTCGGCAGGGACACCTACCAGAAGCTGCTCTCGGCCGAGCGCGCCGTCACCGGCTACACCGACCCCTACACCGGCGAGCAGATCTCCCTGTTCCAGGCCATGCAGAAGGGGCTGATCGTGCGGGACCACGGCCTGCGCCTGCTCGAGGCCCAGATCGCCACGGGCGGCATCATCGACCCCGTGCACAGCCACCGCCTGCCCGTGGACGTGGCCTACCAGCGCGGCTACTTCGACGAGGACATGAGCCGTGTGCTGGCCGACCCGGGCGACGACACCAAGGGCTTCTTCGACCCCAACACGCACGAGAACCTCACCTACCTGCAGCTGCTGGAGCGCTGCGTGCAGGACCCCGACACCGGGCTCTACCTGCTTTCCGTGTCTTGAGTGTGTAATTTTCTTTGCTCGCCCATATAAAATGCATTTTGCAATCCTCCCCGGTGGCGTAGCGGTTTGAGCGCTGCGCTGTGAGCCTGTCTGAGGCCTCTGCATTGCGGGTTCGATCCTGGCTGGCTGGTGAGAATCCCAAGGTGCAGCAGACCCATCCTGTCTCTCAGCTGCTCCCCTCAGCCTTGTATTTCTGTAGATCTGCCTGTTCTGCTCTCCGCTCTGGCTCTGGTGAATCCGATCAACGCCTGTGGTCCTGGTGGTACCCCAGCTCTTGTATAAAAATAATAAATCAATCTTAAACAAGAAAATTAAGAAATTGGGCCTCCCTGTGGCGCAGCAATTGAACGCTGGGCTGCGAAGCTGCCCGCAGCCTCTGTAGCGCCTGTTCAATCCCGGCTGGCCGGGGAGGGTCCCACATGGCGCGCAGACCTCTCCTGCCGCACCCGCTGCTCCCCTCAGCAGTGTACTTTGTTTGTCTGCCTGTTCTGTTCCCTGCTCTGACTCTGGTGAATCCTCTCACCCTCCGGCGCTTCTGACTCTCCACAGTGCTTGTATAAATAAATAAATAAAATTGTTTAAATTAAAAAATTAAATGCATTTTCTGCCACATCCCTTTTTCCTGATGGTTTGCTTGTTTGTGTGTGTTGCTGATAGCCGCGCAGCCCTCCCTTGGAAATCCCTTTTCAGATTTTCCTTCTTGCACTTGTGCCCTCCGCCTGCCCCGCCCTGCCCGCTTCCTTGCGTGAGGACCTTCCTGCAGGCCTGAGCTGCTGCCTGTGCTGGCGCCCGTCGTTGGTGTTCCGTGTTTACGCCGGCTCCGTCCTTTCTCGACGACCTCACGTCCATCAGTTCCTGAGTTTTTCTTCAGACTGTCCTCCAGTCCCAGAGCCATGCCCTTTCTGGCTGGACCCAGGGCCCCCTTTCCCAGGCGGTTGGCGGTGCGGGCCCCACTCCAGCTGTCCCTTGGAGGTGCCGGTTCACATGAGTGTCCAGACCCTGCCTCCAGGAGCTGAGTTGGGGCCAGCGCAAGTCCCTCGTCCATAGCAGCTCTTCTGCACAGCAGGCAGAGGCAGACCTGCTGCCCATTCATTCTTTTACTTTTTTTCAAAAGATTTATTTATTTATTATACAACTGGGGTGCAGGCCAGAGGTGCAGGGGTGAGAGGACTCCCCAGAGACAGAGTGGGGAGCAGAACAGGCGGATCCACTGAAATCCACTGCTGAGGGGAGCAGCGGGGGGACAGGAGAGGTCTGCTCGCCATGTGGGTAGCTCCCTGGCTGGGGATGGAACTTGGACTGCAGAGGCTGGGACAGCTTCGTGGTGCTGAGACTGACCCTGCACCGCCGGGGAGGCGCGGGACTTCATTCTTTCAGGGAACCTAAAAACCCATCCACTTCATAAAGGTTCTGAGGAATCCCCAGCTCAGTGCAAAGCCCCCCCACCCAGGGTGCTCCTGGGGTGCAGGGGTCCTCCTGCGAGCCCAGGGTGCTCCTCCGGTCCTTGGAGCCTAATTCCTTGGTCTCGGGGCTCAGGCCAGCTCCAGAACACGAACTGGTCACAATGTATGGAAAAATCTAGAAAAAGGTGGTCCCTCCAATTTGTTCCTATCAGTACTTCATGCAGGAGTGTCGCTCAGGCAGTCACGGCAGCAGAGCACCCCAGGAGGGAGCACCCCCGGAAGGTAGGCAGTGGCAGCGGGGCAGCCACAGACCGGCACCGCTCACCACGATGCGCCTGGACACCGAAGCTAAAAGCAACACAGTCCCCCCCGCCCCGCCCTCTGCCCATGCGCACCCCCTGCACCCATGTGCCTGCCCTGTGGGGTCCCCCCGGGGCCCTGCCTGCCCTCCACCGATGCACCCCCCCATGTGCCTGTCCTGTGCGGGGCAGTGCATCCAGGAGTCCGGCACCTCCTGCCCAAGGGCCCGGGACAGGGCGCATGAGGCCCGCACCTCTGGCCGACACCCCGTCCTTCTCCGGAAATAGTAACCCTTGGGAAAAAGCAGCAAGAACCTCCTACGTCGGGACGGCTTTATTTGTGTTCTAATAAAAAATGCTGTTTTTGATGTGAGGCTCCCTGGGGGTGACCAGGCCCCGACCCACATAGCCCAAGGCGGCCTCGGGCTGTGGAAAAGTGAATTTCCATCATTCACACCAGGAGTTTGTGGGCAGAGGCAGCGAGGGAGACAGCGGCTATTTTGAAAGTGAAAAGAAAAACATGACATTGCTTTTTGGTTTGTAAGTAACATTTTCTTCGGTGTTACAGCTCTGACTTATGGACAGAAACCGGACACCTGTACCTGCCAGCGGGAGTGTGTGTGTGGGGGGCGGGGTGTGTGTGGGGGGGGCGTGTGTGTGGTGTGTGTGTGTGGAGTGTGTTGTGTGTGAGTTGTGCTGTGTGTGGAGGAGGCCGCCCCCTCCCTTCAGCTAGGCCTGGCAAGCCGAGCGTGTGTCTGGCACTGGGTTGGCCGGGTCCTCCCAGGGCTGGTGCCCGCCAGCCTGGCCCCAGGTTGACCGCAGCAGCTAAGTACTTGCTGCTCCTGGCACTCAGGAGCGAGGCGGCGCCAGGGTGTCCTGCTGTTCCAGGCTGGTCCCATGGGGCTGCAGGGGGTAGCCTGTGGGAAAGGTGGGGGTGGACGCTCTGCTCACCCTCCAGTGCCCCCCCTGGCCACTCCCAGCCCGAGTCTGTGGGCCCAGCTGCTGACCCAGCTGCCTGTCCCACTGGGCCTCACAGATCAAATCCCGTCACACAGTTTTCCCTTTACTGATTTCTCGAGGAGGCTGGGGGACCCCCGTGGGCCAGCAGGTGGCAGGGCGCCCCCAGGTGGCTGCCCAGGCAGGCGGGCACCTATACCAGTGGGGTGCCCGTGCAGGGATGGGCGGGGCAGCAGGAGTGTCCTCTCTCAACCACTGCTGCTGGGAACTGGGGTCTGGCAAGCCCCTCCAGGCACCTGGCGCTCACGGGGCAGGGATGGAGCCAGCTCTGCCCACTGCTGAGAGCCAGGGGCACCACACATGGCACACTGTCCAGGTGCAGAGTCCTCGCTGTGGACGCTGGAGGGCGGCGTGGCCCCAGGCATGCAGACGCACAGAGCAGGTGCCCAGCAGCAGCTTATTCTTGTCCGAAGCCCACAGCTACAGTGCCAGCTGGGCTGATTCCTCAGGGCGGCTCCAGGCTCCAGGGCTCGGAGCATCCTGGGCTGTGGCCATGCTGGTCCATGAGTTCCAGTCTCTGCCTCTCGCCTGGATGCTCCTGGTAGGTCTTCCCTCAGGGCCCTCTCCTTTCTCTCTGGCCCCCGCCAGCCTCGTCTCCTTCTCAGAGTGCATCTGCAAAGGCCTCTGCAAGCAGAAAGGCCCCGCTGCTGCCCGCGGAGGACCCCTGGCAGGGGCGAGGCCGGTAGTGACCGCGGCAGTGCTCCCTCCTGCCCACCGGCCCTGGGGAGGAGTCTGTGGGCGCCTGCTGCATGCAGAGTCCGAGACCCATGAATGAGGGGGTGACATGTGTGGGGGCTCAGAGAGGTGACACTGTGTCAAGGTCGGAGGGGAGTGGCTCTGAGGATGTCTGAGGGGCACCCACCAGGCAGGGGCATGGGCCATGGCCAGCAAAGCAGGGCCTGTTGGCCGGTGGGCACAAGGTAAGGGCAGCAGACGAGGCAGACAGGGGCACACGCATCCTCAGAGCGGGGCCCGGCCCACCCCCCGGGCTGGCCTTCCACAGGGGCTGGGAACAGCCTGCACTGGCAGCAGACTCGCCACGGCGAAAGGGGAGCCCGAGGCCAGCACCCCGGACAAGCCCACACGCCCCAGATGAGGGTCCCCTCCTGTGGCCACGTAGCCTCCCTGATCCTGAGTGACAACGGCTTTGGTCGGGTCAGCGCGCGGGCTGCCCTCGTGGCGGGTGGCTTGGGGCCCCTGTGGACCGTGGCCAGCCAGACCCCGGGCGCGGCCCTGAGCAGCTGTCCCAGGACCGAGGCCCTGCCAGGCTGTCCAGGCGCGTCTCTGCACCGCACAGATTCCCCGGGAGGGTCCCGGCTGCCGGCCAGGGCAGGGCAGTGGGGAGGGCAGGCCCCAGGGGCAGGGAGGGGTGGAGGGTCAGGGGAGGCAGCCGGAGGCCGGTGGCTGTGCTCTCTGGCCAGTGAGGGTGTGAGGACTCAGCAGCCAAGAGGGACGGAGACCAGGCGGGGCTGTGGCCAGGGAGGCGCGCGGTCACTCACTGGCCTGCACTGGCCCGCCCGTCTGTGTATTTTCCTGCCGCCTTCAGGGAGCCGCCGCGCCCCTGGGGAAGGCCAGTGGGGCCGCGCCCGCCCCGCCCTCGGCCCGGGAGAGCCCGGCGCCTGGTGTCCGGCTCCACGCTGGCGCGGCCGGGACGGAAGCCCCGGGACTGGGCCGCGTCGGGAGGTCCGGCTCCGACCGTGCGCGGCGGGCCCAAGCGGCCGGCAGGGCAGGCTCCGAGGCCGGCTGGGGCGGCCGCGGGGCCCACTCGGCCGGCCCGGCGCGGGGAGCGGGCGGGGCCGGGGCGGGGCGCGGGCTCGGCCCACCCCGCCTGCTCCACTCGGGCTCGGGCCCCGGGGGGCGGCTCCGGAGGGGCGGGCCGGCTCCTCCCCCGCGCCGCGCCCGCGCCTCGGAACCCGCGGCCGGTGGGGGCTGAGGGCGGCGGCGCCTCGCCCGGCTGGGGTCCGCGCCCGCTGGGGTCCGCGCCCGCCGGGGTCCGCGCCCGCCGGGGTCCGCGCCCGCCGGGGTCCGCGCGCGGCGGGGGCGGCGGATCGCGGAGGGCGGCGGCCTGCGCCCGCCGAGCCATGGCGGCCCCGGAGCCGGCGCCCAGGCGGGGCCGGGAGCGGGAGCGCGAGGACGAGAGCGAGGACGAGAGCGACATCCTGGAGGAGAGCCCCTGCGGCCGCTGGCAGAAGCGGCGGGAGCAGGTGGGCGCGGGCAGCGGGGACAGCGCGCCCCGCGGGGGGCTCAGCCGGGCGGGGCGCCGGGGGCCGCGGCCGCCCCAGGCCCAAAATCCGTCCGCGGCCCGCGCCGCCGCCCTTGGGGCCGACCCCAGCCCTTTCACCCGCCCCCGCGCGCCGAGCCCGGGTCTCCACCGAGGTCCACGTCCCCGGCCTCGGCGCGCGCTCGCGGGCCCCTGGGGACCACCCTGGCCCCGAGCCCGCTCCAGAGCGCGCGGCCCGCACTGGAGGCCTCGCCCGCCGCCCAGCTCCCCGCGAGCGGGCCGGGACCTGCTCCGAGCTCCGCGCCCGCGGGACGGGCGTGGGCAGGGCCGGCCCCCCTCGCATGCCAGCGCGCTCTCGCCCGCCGCGCCCAGGTGAACCAGGGGAACATGCCGGGGGTTCAGAGCACCTTCCTGGCCATGGACACGGAGGAGGGCGTGGAGGTG
>NW_026555331.1:2690030-2717681 GCF_014898055.3 Talpa occidentalis | reverse complement strand
CTTCCCCGCCAAACTTCCAACGGCATTCCACAGAAATAAAACAAGCCTGAAATGTATATGGCATCACGACAGACCCTGAAAAGTCAAAGAAACCCTGAGAAAGAACTAAGCGGGAGACGTCGTGCACTTTGATTTCAAACGATATCACAAAGCTACAGTAATCAAAACAGTATGTATCGGCATAAAGGCCAGACCATGATCAATGGGACAGAACAGAAAGCCCCAAAATATACCCATGTGCATTTGTTCACTTAATTTATGACAAAAAAGATAAGAATGTACAACAGGGAAAGGACAGCTTCTTTCACAGATGGTGTTGGGAGAACTGGATTCCTGTCTTACATCACATCACACACAAAAATCTACTCAAAATGTATTAAAAACTTGAAGACCTGAAACCATAAAATTCCTACAAGGAAGCAGTGTGGTAAACTCATTGACCTCAATTTTGGCAAGGATTTTTTTTTTTTTTAAATTAGAAGGTTTTACCTCTTTTTTTTAAGGTTTTTATTTATTTTTTTTTTTATAGAGGCATGTTTTATTTATTTATTGTTTGTTTGTTTATATATACAAGCACTGGGTACCATCAGAAGCGCGGGAGGGTGAGAGAATTCACCAGAGCCAGAGGGGGAGCAGAGCAGGCAGAAGGACCGAAGACACTGCTGAGGGGAGCAGCGGGCGGCAGGAGAGGTCTGCGCGCCATGCGGGACCCTCCTCCGGTGGCCGGGGAGCAGCCGGGGATCGAAGCAGCTCCGCAGAGGCCGCAGGCAGCCTCGCAACCCAGCGCTCAACCGCTGCGCCACCGGGGAGGCCTGGTTTTGTTTTTAAAGATTTATTTATTTTTATACAAGAACCAGGGTACGGGCCAAATGTGCCAGAGGGTGAGAGAATTCACCGGAGACAGAGCGGGGAGCAGAGCAGGCAGAAGGACCGAAGGACACTGCTGAGGGGAGCAGCGGGCGGCAGGAGAGGTCTGCGCGCCATGCGGGACCCTCCTCCGGTGGCCGGAGAGCAGCCGGGGATTGAACTGGCTCTGCAGAGACTGCGGGCAGCTTCGCAACCCAGCGCTCAACACCTGCGCCACCGGGGAGGCCCAAGATTTATTTATTTTTATACAAGAATTGGGGTACAGGATAGAGATGCGGGGGGGGGGCTGTTGAGAGGATTCACCAGAAACAGAGCAGGGGACAGAACAGGCAGACGGACCGAAGTACACTGCTGAGGGGAGCAGCGGGCCAGACAGGAGAGTTCTGTCCCACCATGTTGGTTTCTCCCTGGTGGGCCGGGAATCAAACTCTTGCTGCAGTGGCTGCGGTGCCTGCTTCACAGGTTGCGTCTTAACCCCTGCGCCACCAGGGAGGCCCTGGCAAGGATGTTTTTGAACCTGACACCAAAAGCAAAAACAATAAATGCAAAACTAAACAGGTGGGGTCACATCAAACCGAAAGGCCTCTCTGCACAGCAGAAGAAACCATGTCACAGCAAAAAGGCAGCTGGAGGGAGAATGTCCTTGCAGCAAGGCTAACGGGGGGTCAATATCTAAAATGTATAAGGAACTTACATGACCCAAAAGCAAAAGAAATATCTGATTTAAAAATGGGCAGAAAATCTGGGCCTCCCCTGGTGGCACAGGCGGTTGAGCACAGCGCTGTGAAGCTGTCCCCAGCCTCCACAGTGCCAGTTGATCCCAGCCGGCTGGCGAGGGTCCCACGTGGCGCGCAGACCTCTCCTGTCTCGCCCGCCGCTCTCCTCAGCAGTGTTCTTCGTCAGTCTGCCTGTTCTGCTCCCTGCTCTGTCTCTGGTGAATCCTCTCACCCTCCTGCGCATCTGGCCTGTGCCCTGGTTCTTGTATAAAATAAATAAATAAATCTTTTTTAAAAAAAAGGGCAGAAAATCTAAACAGACATTTTCCCAAAGAATATGTACAGATGGCCAATGAGTACTCAAAAAATACTCCACATCACCCATCATCAGGGAAATGCAAATCAAAACCACGACAATGCCCCCTCGCCCCGTGAGCGGCCACCCCCAGAGAGGAGCACGGCGGCGTGTGGGAGGGCTTGTGTCCACTGCGGGAGGAATGCTGGCACGGCCGCCCGTGAAAGCCAGGAACAGGACCCCACGTGATCCGGCCGCCGCCCTCTGTCATGCCAAGTCCAGGGGCCCCGGGCCTTGCTCACTGCAGCTTTATTTAGAGTGACCAGGATGTGGACACAGCAGAAGGGCCATGGATGCCCGTGGGTAAAGGAGACACGAGGTGACACTCACCTGGCAGGGAGCCTCAGCAGCGCCTGGCGGGCCCCAGGGCAAGGCTCCTCGCTGCACTCCAGGGGTGCTGACCCCGCGGTCTCCCTAGAAGTGGGAGACCCAGCTGCACGGGGTGGGGGCTGTGTTCACACACTCCCGAAAGAGAAGAAAGGGGCGGGTGGTGCAACGGTGTCCAGCCTTCTGCGAGGCTCAGGCAGACTCGGCACTGGGTGAGGTGGGTCAGACAGGGAGCCCGCGGCGTGACTGCGACACTGTGAAGTCTTTGAAAAGCTCACGGACTGAGAGAATGGGGCGGGGCGCAAGCCACAAGTCCTAGGGTGCTGCCAGCCCCCCGTGGTGCTGTGACCGACCGCGGGTGTATCTCCAGGGTGACCCAGGGAGAGAGTGTCCGTGGCCTGTGCGGTGCTGGACGCAGAAGCCGAGGCTGGGAGACAGAGTGGAGGCGGCATTGCCGCCCAAGCAGTGAGGCCGGAAGCCACACCCCAGATGCTGCCGCCCACAGCCTGCCCCACCCTCCCATGCCCACCTGGTGCAGCGGGACCGGAAACTAAGGCCCAGGACCAGCGGGCGAGGTGCCCTCCACCACTAGGGAGAGTGGGTGGCCTCTCCGGCCCCGCCCGGCCCCAACACCACCCCTCGCCACCCGTGGTGTGGCCTCTGCAGGGAAAGCTCAGCCTGGGCTCCCGCCCCCAGTCAGCCCTGCTCTGCCCCTCAGTGTGGCGGTTTGGGGACACCTTTTAGGCCTGGGGTCCTGGGTTGAAAGCTGGAGTTTGAAGGACCCAGCCCGGATCCTGTTCTGGGCCCCACGCTCCGGTTTGCAAGGGCTGGCCAGCCCGGGCAGCAGGCCTGCTGGCTCCTGCCTGTGCAGCCGCGCTGGACCTGCGGGGCAGGGGCTGACCCTGCGGTGACGGCAGGACGACCGCATGTTGGGTCCGATGAGGGGACCGTGGACGCTATTTCACGAAGGAGCCCTGGGCTTTGAGAGACCTGCCCGGTGGCGGCGCTTGGGCGGACGGGGCGGGGACCGAGGGCCACGAGCAGCGGGGTCGGCATTGGCTGGTTTCCGGGCTCAACGTCGGCAAGTCTCTAAAAGTCCTTAAATTAAATGAATTGGCTTCTTGCGCGGCCCCGCAGCCGGCCCTGCACATCTCCTCGCGGGCTGAGCACGGCCACGTCGCCGCCTGGGAAGCCAGGTCTGCGCTGGGGACCTGGGCCATCTCGCTGCCTGGCCTGCAGTCCTCGGGCTCACTGCGGGGTGCTGGGCACCTTCACCTAACCCTTGACTGGAGGCTGAGCTAGGACAGGACAGAGTGCTTTGTCCCCCAAGCCCGGGGCAGGGTGGAAGAGCCCCAGGCCTTGAAGCCAGGGATGGTTTGTGTCCTGCCTGCCGGCAGGCCTGGAAATCTGAGCACTGCCCCCTGGAAACGCACCTCACACCCCGTGGAAGTCGCCGCTCCCCAGTGTGGCCTGGCACAGGGTGGCGGGGCCTTCTCCGCCATCCCGGCCCAACAGCCCCATGCAGTCCACTCTCCGGGCCTGGATGCCCCGTCGCCCTCCTGTCCCCGGTGTCTGCCCGCCCGGCGTCTGAGTGAGTGGGCGCCCGGCTCCCTGTGGGATCTCGGGGCTCCCGGCAGCAGAGGGTTGTTCATGGTGTGGACGAGCACGTTTCTCTGCTGCGGGGCCTGGGCCGTGGGCTTGCTGCGGACCCGGCTCAGCCGGGCCAGGTCCGGGCGGCCAGTCTCTGGGGGAGGGGCCGCGGGGCCTGCGGCCCTGGCTTGGCCCCGGTGCCGGGGCTGGCCCCCGGCGGCTCCCCCAGGTCACTCCCTCCAGCCATGCAGGCGCCTGTCCTTCCCCACGTGGCCGTCCCGGGGCCGGCTGGGTCTGGCTCGACGTCTGGCCGCGTCTCCCCGGGGACGCCTGCTCGCCTCCGCCGCTGGTAGCCGGGCTGTCGTTTATCACTGAGCCGCAAGGGCTTCTGAGAGGAATTCTAGATGCGATTATCAGACGATCTCCAATGTTCTCCCCCGTTTTGTGGGTTGTCTTTTCGCTTTATAGACGGTGTCCTTCGAAGAACAAAGTTTTTAATTTTAATGAGTCTGACTGATTCTCCCCGTGGTGTCGCATGTTCGCGGTGTCGTCTGGAAGGAGCCTCTCCCGACTCAAAGCGGCAGGAAGTCACGGCTGTGTGTTCTCCTGAGTTTAACGGCTGCAGGTGCACAGTCCAGCTCTCACATCCGTGTCCATCGATTGTGAGGTAATTTTTTAAAAATGATTTATATATTTATGCACAGAACGTGGGTGCGGGGCAGAGGTGCAGGGGGTGAGAGGACTCCCCAGAGACAGAGTGGGGAGCAGAACAGGCGGATCCACTGACACACACTGCTGAGGGGAGCAGCGGGGAGACAGGAGAGGTCTGCTGTGCCCTGTGGGCAGCTCCCTGGCTGGGGATGGACTCAGGCTGCAGTGGCTGCCGTCAGCTTCATAGTGTGAGCTTTTTAAAGTTATATCCCCTATCAATAAAAGAACTTAATAAAACGGGGTGTGGGAACTCCCAGGTCCCCTCCGGAGCCTGTCCAGGCATGTCCCACAGGGCCACAGAGAGGGGAGCCGGGGCTGGGGCAGGAGGCCTCTCCCTGCTGGACCCCTTCACCCCCCACCCCCACCGAGGTGCCACAGGGGTCCAGCACTGCCCACTGTGCTAAGTCACCCCGGCACCCGCGCCTGGCTGGCTCTCAGTTACAGTTAATTATTCTCATTCCAAGCGGATCCCCAAGGGACACTGGGGGGCTGTCTTCTTAGGTAAGGTTCTGACATCAAACGGGAGAGGCCCTGGGATGGGGGTCGGCAGCAGCGCCCCATGTTTATTCTGGAACAAGGCGCCTGCTTTCCCCAGCTTTCCCACTCCGCGGGGCCCCTGCCTCAGCGGAGCTTCTCTCAGCCCACGGGATTGAAAATTAATTAAAAAAAAACAACTTAGGTTTCACGAGGTTCCCACAAAGTCCTTCCTGTTACCAAAGTCTGGGGGGTGCGCGTTGAGTCTGGGGGCGAGTATGGGGATACCCGCGCCTGAGCTGTGGGCTCTTCTGGGCACAGTGAGGGGGGTGGGGGGGGCAGCTTCTGGCCGGCCACGCCCCAGGCCAGCTCTGCTCCGGGCTCCTCGCTGCTGCCTCCTGCCCTACAGTCCCCCTCCCTGGGCAGAGCCTGCCTGGAGCGACCCCCCGATGTGCGGGGTGAGGGGGGGCTCCCCTGGGTGCGAGAAGCCCAGAGGGCCCCCTGGCCCTGGGGCAGCCACAAAGGGGACGGAGGTGTGGGCAGAACGCCCGCAAGCAGGAGCCCTCCTCACCTGGGGCACTGGCGGCATGGCCCCCAGCCCAGGATCCTCAGACCAGGCCCGGCGGGGGCCCTCACAGGGGGCCCAGGAACGCGGGCCCCCAGCTCTGGCGGCAGCCACTGCCCCAGGAGCCCGCGGCCCAAGGGGCTCCAGCCCGAAGGCGAAGGCGCGAGACTGCCCGGGGCTGCGGGGCCAGCGTGCAGGGTGGCCGGGGCCCATGGGCGTCCTGGGTCACAGGTGGGAAGATTTCATTTTGGGGCAGGTGTGGCCGGGAGAGCTGGTAAATGCTTGGTTTTTCTTTCTTTATCTTTTTAGAAGAAAAAAAAAAAGCACACAAGAGCTGGGGTGCAGGCCAGAGGTGCAGGGGTGAGAGGACTCCCCAGAGACAGAGTGGGGGCAGAACAGGCAGACTGACTGAAACACACTGCTGCGGGGAGCAGCCGGGAGACAGGAGAGGGCTGCTGCGCCCTGTGGGGAGCGCCCTGGCAGGGGTGGATCTTCACAGTGAGGTGCTTAACCCCTGCGCCCCCAGGGAGGCTCTTGATTTTTATATTCAATTTTAAAAATTGATTCAGTCATTCTCCAATTCTTGGCTTTCCGGTCTTCTCGGATGTTCTACAATTGTTCCGTTCCCTTTATTTCATCCTTGTGGAAAACAAACAGACCCAATGTAAAGCGCACAGCATGAAATTGACAGCTTGGCCCCAAATCACACTGTGCAGCCGGTACCCCTCACCCCCCGCAATCTCCACCTGCGACCACGCACCAAGCGCCCCCTGGCGCCCCCACTTTCCGTCTCCCTGATTCTGACGCCCCCAAGTTCCCCAGGCGCCGTCTCTCGCAGTGCAGGGCGCTGGGCAGTTACTCCACAGGCGGCGCTTGGGCCCACCCAGGCCGCAGCAGGACGGCCCAGCGGTGCCCGTGAGGCCCCACGCAACGCCCAGGCAATGCCTCTGACGCAGCGTCCGCGGCAGGTGCCCGCCTCACCACGTTGCAGCTGCGGGGACGTGGCGATGAGGTACGGGCAGCCCGAGGGCGAGGCCGCCTGTCTCCTGAGCCGGCGCGGGCGGGGGGGCGGGGGGCACGGGGTGGGGGGCGGCCCCTCTGATTCCTCAGGGAAGGGGCATCCTACTCTGTGTTTGCCCCACGGCGCCCGCCGACACTCTCACTCCGCACCCTCACCAGCCTTGTCTCCGGGGTTTCATAAAGCCCCAGCGGCTGCGAGGTGGTGGCCCCCTGGCGACCAGG
Source organism: Talpa occidentalis (assembly GCF_014898055.3). NCBI lineage: Eukaryota > Metazoa > Chordata > Mammalia > Eulipotyphla > Talpidae > Talpa > Talpa occidentalis. Next base: position 2,710,834 of record NW_026555331.1, on the reverse strand, counting down.
CCTTGTCCCGCGCCCCCTGGCCAGCCCCTGCCTTCTCTGGAGAAATGTCCACTCAGGGCCCCTCCTGTCCTCTGGACGTGAGCCTCCTGCCTGGCCTGCGGGTCCTCTGCCGTCGTGGGCGCTCCTGGCGCGCGGGTGCCTTTCCGGGCAACCCGACATTTTCACCAGCGCAGAGTCCGCCCTGCCCTGCCGCGGCCCGCCCGCCCGCCCGCCCGCCACAGCCGAGCCGCCGCTGCCCGGCCAGCGACAGGCAGCCTCGTCCCGCCAGGCCTTCTGGGGGTTCTCTGTATTTTTCACCTTTCATCCATTTTGAGTTAGTTCTTACACCTGCCGGGAGGCGAGGGCGCCTCTTCATCTTGCGCGGGGGTGTCCGGTTGTCACGGCGTCATTTACGGAAAAGTCTGTCGTCGCGCATCGGTCTCGGCGCCCTTGTGCAGGGTCCCTCGGCGCCCGCGAGCGCGGCTCGTCCCTCGGCCTCTGCGCCTGTCTTCGTGTCAGCGCCACGCCGTCTGCTCGCAGGCCGCCGCCCAGGACATCAGCCGGCGCCCATGACGCCCATGACATCAGCCGGCGCCCAAGACATCAGCCGGCGCCCATGACATCAGCCGCCGCCCAAGACATCAGCCGCCGCCCATGACATCAGCCGCCGCCCAAGACATCAGCCGCCGCCCATGACATCAGCCGCCGCCCATGACATCAGCCGCCGCCCAAGACATCAGCCGGCGCCCATGACATCAGCCGCCGCCCAAGACATCAGCCGCCGCCCAAGACATCAGCCGCCGCCCATGACATCAGCCGCCGCCCATGACATCAGCCGGCGCCCATGACATCAGCCGCCGCCCAAGACATCAGCCGCCGCCCATGACATCAGCCGCCGCCCATGACATCAGCCGGCGCCCATGACATCAGCCGCCGCCCATGACATCAGCCGCCGCCCAAGACATCAGCCGGCGCCCATGACGCCCATGACATCAGCCGGCGCCCATGACATCAGCCGCGCCCATGACATCAGCCGCCGCCCAAGACATCAGCCGGCGCCCATGACGCCCATGACATCAGCCGCCGCCCATGACATCAGCCGCCGCCCAGGACATCAGCCGCTGCCCAAGACATCAGCCGCCGCCCATGACATCAGCCGGCGCCCATGACATCAGCCGCCGCCCATGACATCAGCCGGCGCCCATGACATCAGCCGCCGCCCATGACATCAGCCGCCGCCCAAGACATCAGCCGGCGCCCATGACGCCCATGACATCAGCCGGCGCCCAAGACATCAGCCGCCGATGACATCAGCCGCCGCCCATGACATCAGCCGCCGCCCAAGACATCAGCCGGCGCCCAGGACATCAGCCGGCGCCCATGACATCAGCCGCCGCCCAAGACATCAGCCGCCGCCCATGACATCAGCCGCCGCCCATGACATCAGCCGGCGCCCAGGACATCAGCCGCCGCCCAGGACATCAGCCGGCGCCCATGACATCAGCTGCCGCCCAAGACATCAGCCGCCGCCCATGACATCAGCCGCCGCGTCTCTGTCCGCCGGCCTCCCGGGTCGGCCCACAGACCCCGGCGAGGGCTCCCCGCAGGAGGAACTCCCTGGTGCGGGACTCCCTCGGCGCCGGGTGATCCGGACTCTCTTGATTTATCCCTCACGTCTGAAGGACCCACGAGATTCCTGGCGGGCAGCGCTTTCCCTCTCAGCAGCTGGCCGGGCCGGCCGCCGGCCTCTTGCCTGCAAGGGCTCGGACGCGGGTGCCCAGGCAAGCCCGCCGAGGCTCGGTCGCTCGCTCTTCTGTGCGCGCTCTGGGGTCGCCTTCCGTGGAGTTCCCGCGTCTCCTCCACGCCTTTCATCCCGCTTGGTGAGTTTTCGGGCGCTTATTCCCGCGTTCTCTCTCCCTTCCCCGCCTCCCTCCCCCGGCGCGGAGCCCCAGGCGTGCTGGCTGGTCCTGGGACTGTTCCCCGGTCTTCCAGCCTTCCCCGTCTGCTCCAGTGCTCTCTCTGCAGGGCCCTGATTCTTCCAGGCACCCAAATCGGCCTTCGAAACCTACCAGGGAATTTTCCATTTCTGTTTCTTTTCGGTTTCTCCTCGGCTCTCCGTCTATTAGTATTTCCATTCCGCTCGCGCCATCCTCCGGACGTGCCCTACCACCTCGCCGAGCTCTTTGCGCGCCACTCAGCTCCTGCTTGAAGGTCTCTGTCGCGTGCATTTGACAGCAGGCTGTTCCGGGCAGCTGTGTGCACGCATTTCCTCCTGAGAGCGGCCTGTGCGGCCCTGTTTCTTCGTCCGCCTTGGGACTGCTTTTGTGGAGAATCGGAGAGTTGGCTCTAAGGAGACACTGACTCCGGAAATCAGATCCGCTCCGTCCCCCGGGTCTGCTATTTCACCATCATCATCGTCACGGCCGTCGCGGTCGCCGTTGCCACCATGGCTCCCACCTCTGCATCCATGTCGGCCCCCCAAGCCGAGTGTGGGGACGCAGTGAGCTGCCGCACACAGTGGGTGTGGGGTGAGTAGCTGGAACTGACCGCGTGGACCGCGCTTTGCCATCTAAGCCGCCGACTCCCTCAGCCGCCCAGCCCACAGCAGCAGCAGCAGACAGGCGCGGGGGCCGCCGCCACCACCACGCAGGCTCCTGGCACGGCTGCTCTTTCCTCTCTTCGTCAGTTTCAGAATATACATAAAACACATCTAGCGAGTCGGTCTCCGTGGTTCCCGAAAGATGAGCGGTTGGTGTTTTCCCAGCGTGTGCGTTGCAGCCCACGTCAGCCCACCTTCCAGCACATTCTACATTCGAGCCTCATGTTCTGTGAGGAGACCAGAGTGGGGAGCTACTTCCCAGGAGGCTGCAGACATGCCCCCATCCTGGGGACAGGCCCAGGGAGGCCTCCAGACAAGTGGGGCGCCCCGGGCCCACCCACGTGAGCCGGGAGGGCCATGGCCTCACAGGCCTCACCCTGGGCCTGGTCCTGAGCACCATGTCCAGGGCCCAGCCGTTAGGGCCAGCGGCTGCCTGCGAGTCCTCGACGCGGGTCCGCAGATTCAGGGACGATGTTCTGCATGTTGAATTGTCTTCCGGGGGTTTCACAGAACAGCAAGCAGCAGAGACAGCGGCGGGGTGCGGGGGGGGGGGGGGTGGCGATGGCTCCGCAACCAGCCACTGCAAGTGCTGGCAGGCCCTGCCCCTGCCCCCCATGCTGCCCCGCCCCTCCCTGCTGCCTGCCCTGCGCCCTGCCAGCCCCACCCGCTTCCTGACAAAGGATCCCTTTGTTCCTCCAGCACTGCTTCCTGTTGGGTGCCCGCTGGCCGCCCCCTCCCCTTCCCTGAGAAGTCACATTCCATAGTTTCCAGATGCACCTTCTGCTTGGCCGGGCAGGCCAGCGCTCCCCCTCTTCCTGCGGCCCGAGGTGGCGCCTGCAGACTGTCCAGGCCGCGCGTGTCCTTGAGGCGATTCACCCTCAGCCCCTGGCACGAGCACCCCCCTCTCATGCCATCTAGGCCGGTGCCGCCGCCTCTGCCGCTCAGCTCTGTGCATGGGACGCAGCCACTTGGCCACGTGGTGCCCCCTGCGTGGGGCCTTCCCAGTGGGTCCCTCCCCAGTGGCAACCTCCCTTGGGCCCACACATTGGGCCCCATCACTAAGGGCTCTGCACCCCCACCCAGGTGCCCTCCACTCCCAGGATCTGCAGAGCTGGAGCAGAGGGTCACACGGCACCGCGGTTTTGAGGTTTGCCGGGCAGTGCGGGGGCATCACAGCTGCCGGTGCCGGCCCCTCCGTGAGCGCCCTCGCCATGTGTGTAAACCTGGGGGGCGCCTGCTCGCTGTCCAGTGGGTGGTGCCGAGTGGGAGAGGCCCCCTGGCATGCCCCCGCATCTGCAGAGTGCCTGGGTGTCAATGGGGACACCTCGTTGAGGGGGCGACGGCAGGAAGGGCGCGTCCTTCGGCGGTGACAGGGAGTTTGGCAGTGAGGACCGTGAGCCTCCTGTCTGCCACGAGGGCGCAGGGTCAAATACTCCCGGGCCTCCCTGGGGGCGCAGGGTCAGTCCAGCACATGGAGCTGCCAGCAGCCTCTGCGGCCTGAGTCCATCCCCAGGCAGGGAGCAACCCACAGGGCGCAGCAGACCTCTCCTGTCTCCCCGCTGCTCCCCTCAGCAGTGGTTTTTAGTGGATCCACCTGGTCTGCTCCCCACTCTGTCTCTGGGGAGTCCTCTCCCCCCCACAACTCTGGCCAGCACCCCAGTTATTGTATGCATAAATAAATAAATCTTTTTTTAAAAAGTTAAATATTTATTTATTTATTTATTTATTTATTTTTTTTAATAGAAGTGTTCTTTTTTTTTTTTTAAGATTTATGTATTTATTTATACAAGCACTGGGTACAGTCAGAAGCGCGGGAGGGTGAGAGAATTCACCAGAGCCAGAGCGGGGAGCAGAGCAGGCAGACTGAAGTACACTGCTGAGGGGAGCAGCGGGCGGCAGGAGAGGTCTGCGTGCCATGTGGGACCCTCCTCCGGTGGCCGGGGAGCAGCCGGGGATCGAACCGGTGCTGCAGAAGCTGCGCTCAACTTCGCAACCCAGCGCTCAACCGCTGCGCCACCGGGGAGGCCCTAAAAAGTTAAATATTTATAAGTGTGTGTGTGTGGTATGTGTGGTATGTGATGTGTGTGGTGTGCGTGTGGTGTGTGTGTGTTTGTGGTGTGGGTGTGGTGTGGTGTGTGCTGTTTGGTCTGTGGTGTGGTGTGTGGTGCGGTATGGGTGGTATGTGGTGCGGTGTGGTGTGTGTGTGGTGTGGTGAGGTGTGTGTGCTGTTGGTGTGGTCTGTGATGTGGTATGGGTGATGTGTGGTGTGGTGTGTGGTGGGTGTGGTATGGTGTGTGTGTGGTCTGTGGTGTGGTGTGTGTGTGGTCTGTGGTGTGGTGTGTGTGTCATGTGTGTGGTGTGTGTATGGTCTGTGGTGTGGTGTGGTATGGGTGGTATGTGGTGTGGTGTGTATGTGTGGTGTGCGTGGGGTATGGTATGGGTGGTATGTGGTGTGGTGTGTGCGTGGTATGGTGTGGTGTGTGGTCTGTGGTGTGGTATGGTGGTGTGTGTGGTGTGGTGTGTGTGTTCTGTGATGTGATGTGTGATGTGTGTGGTGTGGTGTATGTGGTGTATGTGGTGTGGTGTGTGTGGTGTATGTGGTGTGTGGTGTGTGTGTGGTGGGGGGTGGTGTGGTGTGTGTGTGTGGTCTGTGGTGTGGTGTGGAATGGCTGGTGTGTGGTGTGTGTGGTGTGTGATCTGTGGTGTGGTGTGTGTGGTGTGTGGTGTGTGTGTGGTGGGGGGTGGTGCGGTGTGTGTGGTCTGTGGTGTGGTGTGGAATGGCTGGTGTGTGGTGTGTGTGGTGTGTGTGTGATCTGTGGTGTGGTGTGGTGTGTGTGGTGCACGTGGTGTGTGATGTGTGTGTGGTGGGGGGTGGTGTGGTATGGGATGGCTGGTGTGTGGTGCATGTGGTGTGTGGTGCATGTGGTGTGTGGTTTGTGTGTGGTGGGGGGTGGTGGGGTGTGGTGTGGGATGGCTGGTGTGTTGTGTGTGTGGTGGGGGTGTGTGGTGTGTGTGTGTGTGTGGTCTGTGGTGTGGTGTGGGATGGCTGGTGTGTTGTGTGTGTGGTGGGGGTGTGTGGTGTGTGTGTGGTCTGTGGTGTGGTGTGGGATGGCTGGTGTGTGGTGTGTGTGTGGTGTGGGATGGCTGGTGTGGTGTGTGTGGGGTGTGTGGGGTGTGTGTGGTGTGTGCACACCCCCTTCATCGTGGCCACGGGGCCTGGTGTCTTGACCAGGCTGCACAGTGCGGGAGTCCCGAGTTGCTCCCGGGCGGCGACCCAAAGTGGAATTTCTAGGTGAGAGTGACGGGGTCTTGCAGAGCGCGGGGTCCTCGGGGTGACTCGGGGTGAGGCGTCCCCAGGTGAGGTTCCCGGCGGGTTTCTCCGCGAGGCAGCGACGTCAGAGACGGGGGAGGGGGGGGCGGGGGGGTGCGAGGCCAGGGCGGCCGCGGCCACCTCCGGACACAGGCGGGCGGCGGGGCCCCGGCAGCGGAGGGGCGTGGGGGGGGCCCTGCGGTCACAGGTGGGCGGCCGTGCACCCCGCTTTGCTGGGCAGGGCCCCGTCTCTGCGGGGCGGCTCCCTGGTGATCTGGGGTGACAGGCAGAGCCCGAAGGGGCGGGGGGGGGGGGGGGGCCGCGGCAGCCGAGGCTGCTCCGGCTCCCGCCTGGCGCCGCGGGTCGCGGGCGGGCCGGGCCGGGAGTCGGGTTCTGGACGGGGCGCCCCCTTCCCTCTTCCGTGTCTGTCCTCCTCGAAAGGATATCCTCTTTCTGGGTGTCGTTCACACGCTGCGCGTCTTGGGGTCCCCTCGCCCCGGGCCCGGGGGTGCGCCACAGGCACCGCCGAGGGCCCCCCCGCCGCCGAGGGCCCCCCCAAGCCGAGGCCCCCCGCACACCCCCCCCCAGGCCGCGGTTCCGGCGAGGCGGGAGAGCCGCGGACGCCCGTTCCCTGCGCTCGGCCGGGGAGACCGCGCTTCCCTCGGGGCGCGCGGAGCCGCAGGGCGGGCACGGCCGAGGCGCGCGGGGGGCGGGGGGCGGGGGGCGGGCGCCACAGACCCGAGCGCGCCCCCGGCCCGGGCAGCGAGCGCCGTCGGCGGGGGCGGCGCGAGGCCCGGGGCGCGGCGCGCGGCTCAGCCGGGCCCTCCCCGCCGCCCGTGCGGCCCCCGCGGCCTGGGCCTCGGCGCTGGCGCCGGGCGTCGGGCGCGGCCGCGGGGCCGCCGCGGGACTCTCCGGGCGTTCCCGGGACCCCCCCGCAGGCCCCTGCGCGCCACCCCGCTGCGCGCCGCCCCGGGTCCCGGCCTGCGGCAGCGCGCGTCCGCCTGGGGGCGCCGGGCTTCGTGGGGTCCGGCCTGGGGCAGCGCGCGTCCGCCTGGGGGCGCCGGGCTTCGTGGGGTCCGGCCTGGGGCAGCGCGCGTCCGCCTGGGGGCGCCGGGCTTCGTGGGGTCCGGCCTGGGGCAGCGCGCGTCCGCCTGGGGGGTCCGGGCTTCTTGGGGTCCGGCCTGCGGCAGCGCGCGTCCGCCTGGGGGGGCCGGGCTTCTTGGGGTCCGGCCTGGGGCAGCGCGCGTCCGCCTGGGGGCGCCGGGCTTCTTGGGGTCCGGCCTGGGGCAGCGCGCGTCCGCCTGGGGGCGCCGGGCTTCTTGGGGTCCGGCCTGGGGCAGCGCGCGTCCGCCTGGGGGGGCCGGGCTTCGTGGGGCCCCGCGGGAGGGCGCGGCGCGAAGGGCGAGACCAGCGCTTGTTGCTCGGGAGCCCCGCGCCCCGGGCCTCTCCGGCGCCGGCTGCGACGTCCGACTGTCCCCCGCGCGCTCGCTGTCGGGGCGCCGGTCTCGCGGCCCGCGGCGGCCCCGGCTCGCGCCTCGCTCCGCCTCCGCCTCCCAGGCCCCGCGCCCGCCCGCCCTCCGGCCCCCCTCTCGCCGCGGGGCCGCCGGGACCGCAGCCCGCGCGCCGCCCCCGCTCGCGGTCCCCCGGGGGGCCGGGGCCTCGCCGACCCCCGCTTTCACTGGGGGCCCGTGGGTCAGGTCCCGGCCGTCGGCGGGGCAGCGCGGCCGAGTCGCGCCTGCTCGGAGACCCCCTCGCCCGGACCTTCCCGTCTCCCGGGGCCGCGGCCGGGGTCGCCCCGCCCGCCCCGCCCGCCCGCCCGCCCCGGGCAGCCCGGCCGCGACTGCCGGCGGCCGCGGGGCCTCGGCCAGGCCCCCCCTGGGGCGCAGCCTCGGGGCGCGACCTCTGCTCCCAGGTCCGCGCGGGTCCCCCAAGTGTCGTTTTGGGGGAGGCCCCTGAGCCCCACCGCGCCCCAAACCTGCCCCCTCGCCGCCCTCGGTCAGCGCCCTGGGCCCCGGGCGGCCCCTCCGCAGAGGCTGGGCTGGGGCGCGCGCCCCCAGGTCGCCGCAGCCCGCGGGGTGCAGGCGGAGCGGGCGGGCGCGGCCTTGCTAGGGCGACTGGGGTGCGCGGCCCTGACGCGTCCTCGCGGGGGGCGGGGTCGGCCGGTCTGAGCGGAGGAGCCGGGTTGTAAACCGAGCCGCGGCCTCAGCCGGGGCCGCCGGGGCCGCCGGGGCGGGGGCGGGGGGCGGGGGGAGCCGCGCCCCGACCCTGCTGCTCCACCAGAAGCAAGAGCCCGCAGAGCTCTTTTATGCAACTGTGTACTTCCGGGATCGTGGAATAGGCCAATCAGGTGTGGGCTATGAGGTGATTGGTGCTAAATGGTCCAATCAGCCACAGGATTGAAAAATGGTCCAATCAGACTTGTGGGCGGGGCACCCAAGAGCCGGTATAAGCCAGGGCCGGCGGCGGCCGGCGTTGGCCGGGGCCAGCCTGTGAAGCGCGGGGGCGGCTGGGGGGTCGCGCCGGGCCCGGCGTCCCGAGGAGCCGCTTGTCGCGGCGGCGCCGTTCCTGCCGCCCCTGCCGGCCGGCGGCGCCCATCCCCGCCGCGGCCCGACGCGCCCGAGGGCGCCCGCTCCGGAGCCCGGGGTCTCCGGCCGCGGCGGCCCGGCCCGCGCCCAGCTACAGCCGCAGGCCCCGGGGGTGTCGCCTGCGCCCGCCCCCGGCTCGGGTTTGGCCTTTTGGGGCTCCGCCGCGCCCGCCCCTCGCGCGGCCCCGCGGCCGCCTGGCCCTGGCCGAGTCCCGCCGTGACGCCCGGGCCGGGCCGGCGGGGTGAAGGCAGCAGGGGGAGGGCGGGGCCGCCGGCCTCGGGGCACATCTGGCCTCGGGGCACATCTGGACGTGGACCGGCACAGCCGGCACCTGTACTTTCGCTGCCGGGCACCCTGGCCCAGGGCTGACTAGGGGGTGCCCAGCTGCAGGTCAGCCTGGCTTCTCGGCCTTCCCAGTGCCCTGGCGGGAGGCCCAAGGGGCTGGAGGGCCACCAGCGCTGACTCGCTGGGCTCGGGACTCGGCCCTGAGGAGGCACCCCTGCTCCAGCCCGGATTTTGTGGGCTCAGGCCCCACACGCTGGGCAGTCGGCGTCCCGCCCCTCAAGTGAGCAGAAAACCAGGCCTCAGGCCCGCCCCTCCCTCAGCAGAGTGGGTGGCCGGCCCCGCTCGGGTCCAGGGTCCCCTGCGCTGAGCCCCACTCACCCCTCCTGTGAGCTTGCCCAGGAGCTGGAATAAACCCGCGAGGATGGGAGGTGCCCACCCGGCAGCCTCAGCTGGCCAGCCACGGCCACACCCTTCCCTGGAGGCCGCCCACCCGCAGCGGGTAGGCAGGGCAGCACGCTGCTCCCCGCCCAAGGCAGGGGGTGGCCTCCAGGCACAGGGCGAGCCCCCAGGGACACCCTGGCCTGCCCAAGGGGCAAGGCAGGGTGGCCCCAGGCCCAGGCCCTCTCTTGCCCGACACCTGGCCCCACCGCCCGTCAGCCAGGACACGGGCGCCGCCTGCCCCACCAGGGTCCCAGGAAAGAAAAGGCCGCAGGACTCCAGGGAGGTTGGAATCGCTTTTATTGGGGCGAGCGCCGCAGGCCCACCCTGGTCGGGTTAGTGTTCTGCCCTCACGGAGGCAGCAGGGAGCCCGGGGCCCCACCCCACTGGCCCGGGTCAGTGGGACATGCAAAACTCAGTCAGGGGGTGGCGGCAGCGGGAGCCCCCAGGCCAGGGGCTGCTGGAGCGGGAGGGGCGACGCAGACGCCCAGCTGGGGCCGAATGGAGGGGCTGGAGCTTCCCAGACAAGACAGGCGGCCCCCAGAGGGGGCTACCACAGGCTGGGGGGCCCAGGAGAGCGCAGCCTGAGAGCTGGGCGGGGTGAGCCCCTCCCCCCCAGCACCGGGGCCTGAGGGAGAACACAGAAGGCACTTATGAGGGAGCTGAGGCGAGAGAAGGCTGGAGCCAGAGGCCTGGGGCCTTAGGGGCGTGGGGTCAGCAGCTAAATGAAGCAAGCGCAGCCTGCGGGGGCGGGGACAGGCCGGGGGCTGGCCGGGCCAGCTGGCTCGGCAGACTGGACCCTCATCTTCCCATGGGGAAGGGGCTTCTCTGGGCAGGCTGGAGGGGAGGGCCCAGGCGGGACCCCCTTCCTCCCCGGCAGGGCCCGCTGAGCGAGCTGACCGGCCGGGAACAGGACGCCAGCCGCGGGCCCCGGCGGGGAGGAAGGGGGTCTGCCGGGGAGCCTCCCCGGGACGGAACCCCCCTGGGGAGAGGGGAGGGAAGGGGCCCAGCTCTGGACCCCCCAAGGCACCTGGCTGTGGCAAGTGGCAGGTAGAGGGGCGGGGAGACGGGGGCGGGGCGGGGCGGGACGGCCCCTTCCTCAAGACGCGGGGCGCGGGTTAGTCTATTAGTCTGGTCTTTTTGGTAAAACCTTAGTGAGGCACCACTTGGGAGGAAGACACCGTTACAATCGTTGAAGACCCCAGCGGCTGGCGGGAGCCTGGCCACATGCAGAGCGGGGGGGGGGGGGGGGGGGGCGGGCAGGGGGTCAGGCCACCGCAGACTCGGGGCCCCCCAGGGAGGACGCCGGCCCCGAGGCGTAGCGGCGGCCGTAGCCCGAGGAGGAATAGGAGGAGGAGGAGAAGGTCATGGAGAAGCCGGAGCCGGTGGCGTCGAAGCTGCCGCGCCGGGAGCCGGCCCGGGAGCCGGTGCGCGAGCCCGCGCGGGAGCCGGCGGTGGAACCGGAGCCGCTGATGCTGTAGGGGCTGTAGTAGCCCTTGCTGGATTGGGCGGCGGCCTCCAGCAGCCGCAGCCCCGTGCCCTCCTCCACCATGCTGCGGTCCAGCGCGTCCTTGTAGGAGATCTTGAGCTTGGTCTTGGGGCAGGTGAGGTACTTGGAGTGCGCGCCCACGTCGCGCAGCTTCTGGGCCGTGCGGGCATCCACGGTGCCGCGCTGCAGGGCCTCGTCCAGGGGCACGCGGCCCGGTACGTCAGGCTCGATCAGCCCGCCCGTCAGGTACTGCACCTCCAGGAAGCGCTGGCCGGCCTCGTAGTACAGCCAGCCCTTCTTCAGGGCCTGCGCAGCCGACATCTTGGTCTTGGTGCGTGGGTCCTCGAAGCCGCAGAAGGCCTTCTGGGCCAGGTTGATGCGGTCCACCATGATCTTGTCCACCAGGCCCTTGTTGACGGCCTCAGTGACGGGGAAGCGCTCTCCGGTGCTGGGGTCGATGATGCCCCCGGTGCAGGCCTGCGCCTCCAGCAGCCGCTGCCCGGTGATGTTGTCGACCAGGTTGCGGTGCATGGCCTCCGTGATGGACACCTTCTCCAGCGTCTCTGTGTCCAGGATGCCGGCCACAGGGCCCGTCTCCTCGGTGGGGTCAGACCAGGAGGACAGCTGGGTCCTGGAGACGGCGGGGCTGACGGGGTAGGACGAGGAGGACCCCACGGAGGAAGAGCGGGAGCGGAAGCCGCCGGCGTTTCCCGAGAGCATGTCGGCGAACTCGGTGATGGAGAGCGTGCCGGCACGGTACTGGTCCAGCGCGGAGCGGTCAATGAGGCTCTTGGAGATGGCCTCGTCGATGTCGTACTGGCGGCCCGAGCGGCGGTCGATGATCATGGACTTGACCACGCCGTCCGAGGAGGAGGTGGTGATCTCCTCCCACTCGCACTCCTGCTCCGACAGCTCCAGGTAGGTCTGGTGGTCGATGAGCCCCTTGCGGTAGGCCTCGTACACCGACATCTCCCTGCCCGTCTCCGGGTCCACGATCACCACGCGGCGCTTGCGCACCGAGGACTTGGAGGACGTCTTCCGCTCCCGCTTCTTCTCCTTCAGCGGCAGGAGGCACAGCCCCGTCTGGGGGTCGGTGACGCAGCGCTCCATCAGCTGCAGGTAGGTGAGGTTCTCCTCCGTGTTGGGGTCGAAGAAGCCCTTGGTGTCGTCAGAGGGGTCGGTCAGGATCTCATTCATCTCCTCGTCAAAGAGGCCGCGCTTGTAGGCCACGTCCACGGGCAGCCGGTGGCTCTCCTCGGGGTCGATGACGCCGCCCGTGGCGATCTGGGCCTCGAGCAGGCGGATGCTGTGGTCCTTGAGGATCAGGCCCTTCTTCATGGCCTGGAAGAGGGAGATGAGCTTCCCGGAGTACGGGTCCTTGTAGCCGGTGACGGCGCGCTCGGCCGAGAGCAGCTTGTCCTTGAACTCGGGACCCACGATGCCCATGCGCACGGCCTCCTCCACCGTCAGCTTGAGCCCCTTGATGGGGTCGATGACGTAGCCGGTGGCCGCCTGGGCCTCCAGGAGCTCGAAGGCCGTGCCGGGCCGGATGATGCCCTTCTTCATGGCCTGGTACACCGACAGCCGCTCCTTGGTAGCGTCGACGTAGACACCGGCGATGCAGCTGGAGCCCTCAAGGAACCTCTGCAGGCTCTTAGACACCTCCTCGACGGAGGTCAGCCCCTCCTGCAGCTGCAGCGCCGTGGCCTCGTCCATGACCTGGGAGCGCACCAGCTCCTCCACCGTGATCTGCTTGCGCAGGCCGCGGAAGGTCAGCTTGCGGGTGTCTGAGAGCGGCAGGAGCAGCTGGCCGCTGCCCTCGTCTCGGCGGCACCGCTTGAGCAGCTGCGTGTAGCTGAGGCGCTCATCCGTGGAGGGGTCCACGTAGCTGCGCACCTCGCTGGGCTCCGACAGCTGATCGTGTGTGTCCTTGTTGAGGTAGCCGCGCTGGTAGGCCACCTCCAAGGGGAGGTGGAACCCCAGGCGTGGGTCCACGACGCCACCCGTGGCCAGCTGGGCATCCAGCAGCCGCAGGGCCTCCTCGGCAGGAATCAGCTCCTTCTTCATGGCCTGGAAGAGCGAGATGGTCTGCTCCGTGTAGGGGTCCCGGTAGCCGGTGACCGCCCGCTCCGCCGAGAGCAGCCGGTCGTGCAGCTCAGGGCCCACCAGACCCTTCCGCACCGCCTCGTCCACAGTCAGCCGCTCACCCTTCACCGGGTCCAGCAGGAAGCCCGTGGCAGCCTGCGCCTCCAGCAGCACACGGGCCACCTCAGCGCTCAGCAGGCCCTTCTTGAGGGCCTGGTAGATGGTGAGCGTCTGCCTGGAGCCGGGCAGGTAGACGCCGGCCACGCAGCCCGTGCCGTAGAGGAAGCGCCAGGCAGACTCGTCCTCCAGCACCTGGCGCAGGCTCTTGGTGCCCTCGCGGAGCAGGCTGTAGGTCTCCCGGGAGATGATGCGGGCTTCGTACAGGTCCTCGGCCGTCAGGCGGCGGCGCACGTAGTCGTAGGAGGACAGGTTCTGCTGGCGGATGACCTCGGTCTTCTCGATGATTTCGATGATGATGATGATCATGCGCTCCTTGGTCACCCGGCCAGCCTGGAAGTCGGCCATCAGCTGGGCCCGCTGCTGCTCGGGGATCAGGTCTGACTGCATCACCTCCCACAGGGACATGGTGGAGCCGCCCTGGCCGCCACCAGCACCGCTGGGGATGTCGATCTGTGTCTCCTCAAAGGCCCGCCGGGTCTCCTCCTCAGAATACACCTGTGTGGTCTCCACCACCTCGGCCTTCTCTGCCCCTCGCAGTGGCAGGAGGCGCAGCCCGGTGTCGGGGTCCTGCACGCAGCGCTCCAGCAGCTGCAGGTAGGTGAGGTTCTCGTGCGTGTTGGGGTCGAAGAAGCCCTTGGTGTCGTCGCCCGGGTCGGCCAGCACGCGGCTCATGTCCTCGTCGAAGTAGCCGCGCTGGTAGGCCACGTCCACGGGCAGGCGGTGGCTGTGCACGGGGTCGATGATGCCGCCCGTGGCGATCTGGGCCTCGAGCAGGCGCAGGCCGTGGTCCCGCACGATCAGCCCCTTCTGCATGGCCTGGAACAGGGAGATGGTGGTGCCCGAGTACGGGTCCTTGTAGCCCGTCACAGCCTTCTCGGCTGACAGCAGCTTCTCGTGCAGCTCCGGCCCCACCACGCCGGCCTTGACAGCCTCGTGTACGTACAGGCGCTGGTTCCGCACCGGGTCCACCAGAAAGCCAGTGGCCGCCTGGGCCTCCAGCAGGAGGGTAGCTGTGCTGGGCCGCAGCAGGCCCCGCCGCATGGCCTCGTAGATGGTCACCTTCTCCTTGGAGTCCTCCAGGTAGATGCCAGCCAGGCAACCAGTGCCCTGGAGGAGCGTCCGCACCGAGTCCACCTCGGACAGGTCCCTGACTGATGTCTTGCCATCCTTGAGCTGCTCAAACTGGGCTCTGCTGAGGACCCCGGCGGCCAGCAGCTCGCTGGCGGGCACAGGGGCCCGGAGGCCGCTGAAGGAGAGCTTCTCCTGCCGCGCCGTCTCCACCTCCTCCACGATGGTGATGACGATCTTAATGACCTTCTCCACGGTGACCTTGCCCGTGCGGAACTGCCGCAGGAGCTCCTGCCGCTGCTCCTCTGTGAAGTACTCGGAGCTGATGAGCTCCCACACGGACACCGTCCTGCCCTGGAAGGCGCCCACGGGGACCTCCACTGTGGCCTTCTGAAAGGCCTCCCGGGCCTGGAGCTCAGAGTAGAGCTCCTGCTGCCGGGCCCGCGCGGCCTTCTCCGACAGGGGCAGCAGGCTGAGCCCCGTCAGCTGGTCAGGCCGGCACCGCTGCTGGAGCTGGCTGTAGGTGACTGGCTCCTGCGCGCTGGGGTCATAGTAGGTCTTGGCGTCGTCCCTTGGCGCCGACAGGGCTTTGCTGGTGTCCCTGTCCAGGTAGCCCCGGGCACAGGCGATGTCCAGAGGCACGCGGTGGCTCTTGCTGGGGTCGACGACGCCCCCCGTGGACAGCTGGGCGTCCAAAAGGCGCAGGCCCTGCTCCCTGGGGATGAGGCCTTTTTTCAAGGCCTGGAACAGGGAGACACTCTGCCCCGAGTACGGGTCCTTGTAGCCCGTCACGGCCTTCTCGGCCGACAGCAGCTTCTCATGCAGCTCCGGCCCCACCAGGCCAGCACGGACGGCCTCATCCACGGTCAGCCGGGCGCTGGTGGCGGGGTCGATGATGTGCCCGGTGCCAGCCTGGGCCTCTAGCAGGGCCACAGCCACCTCTGGCTGCAGCAGGTCTTTCTTCAGGGCCTGGTAAATGCTCAGCTTCTGCCCTGCCTCTTCCAGCCACACGCCGGCAATGACACTGGTGCCATGCAGAGCCCGGCGCACGGCCTCTGCCTCGGCGACCTCCTGCACGGAGCGCTCGCCCTGCTGCAGCTGGCGGTAGAGGGCCTGGTCGATGACGCCGCTCTCGAGCAGCTCGGCAGCGGGCACCAGGGCACGCAGGCCCTGGAAGCAGAGCTGGCGCTTCTGCTCATGCTCCTCCACCACCGTGATGACGATCTTGATGATCTTCTCCACGGTGACCTTGCCCGTGCGGAACTGCCGCAGCAGGTCCCGCCGCTGCTCGGCTGTGAAGTACTCAGAGTTGATGAGCTCCCAGATGGTCACCGTCCTGCCCTGGAACTGGCCAAACGGTGCGGAGACCGTGGCCTTCTTGAACACGTCACGGGCCTCCGAATCAGTATAGACCAACTCGCCGCCCTTGGCAGCCTGATCCGTGAGCGGCAGGAGGCGCAGCCCGGTGTCGGGGTCCTGCACGCAGCGCTCCAGCAGCTGCAGGTAGGTGAGGTTCTCGTGCGTGTTGGGGTCGAAGAAGCCCTTGGTGTCGTCGCCCGGGTCGGCCAGCACGCGGCTCATGTCTTCATCAAAGAGGCCGCGCTGGTAGGCCACGTCCACGGGCAGGCGGTGGCTGTGCACGGGGTCGATGATGCCGCCCGTGGCGATCTGGGCCTCGAGCAGGCGGATGCCATGGTCCCGCACGATCAGGCCCTTCTGCATGGCCTGGAAGAGAGAGATCTGCTCCCCGGTGTAGGGGTCCTTGTAGCCGGTGACGGCGCGCTCGGCCGAGAGCAGCTTGTGGTGCAGCTCAGGGCCCACCACGCCCTCCTTCACAGCCTCGTTGACGGTCAGCCTTCGGTTGCGCACAGGGTCCAGGAGGAAGCCCGAGGCTGCCTGGGCCTCCAGCAGGATGATGGCCGTTCCCGGGCTCAGCAGCTGCCTCTGCAGGGCGGCATAGACGCTCAGCTTCTCGTTGGCTGGCTTCAGCAGCAGCCCGGCGATACTGCTGTGCCCCTGCAGGTAGCGGCGCACATCTTCACGCCGCGCGAGCTCAGCCACCGTGGTGCGGCCGTCTGCCAGGCGCTGCAGCTCCTCGGCGCCCAGGACGCCCGCCTCCTGAAGCCGCTGGGCAGGCACCTTCCGCCGCAGACCCTCGAAGGCATGCTCAGGCTCCACGTCCGCGCTGGGGCCGTCCAGAGTGTCTCGGCCGTTGGGCAGGGCTTTGGCCGCCATGGCCTGGGAGGCAGCCACCTCCTCGGAATGTGCCAGCGCGGCCCGGTGCTCCTCTTCCAGGCGCTGCAGCCGCTCCCGCAGCCGCTGGTTCTCCTCGGCCAGCAGCTGCTCCTGCTGCCGCCGCTGCTGCTCCAGCCGCTGTAACTCCTCCTGCTTGTGCCGCACCCCCTCCTCAGCCTCCCGCTGCCGCCGGCGGGCCTCCTCCATGCTGGCCACCAGCTGCTGCTTCTCCTGCTCCATCTGCTGCTGCTGCCGCTGTTGCTCCTCCCGCAGCTTCTGCGCCTTGGCCACCTCGTCCTGGAAGAGCTGCTCCAGCTTGGCCTTCTCCTGCTCGATGAAGCGCTCCCGCTGCAGCAGACTGTCCTTCTCGGAGAGGAAGCTCTGCTGCAGCGCCTGCGTCTCCTGCAGCAGCTGCTCCTGCTGCACCGTCTGCCTCTGGGAAGGGGGGGGGGGAGAGAGGTCAGAGGCAGCAGGGGCCCGGGCACGCCACCCCACCCGCAGCAGACCCCACCCATCCACCGCCGGCACGGGCAGAGCGCAGGTACCTCCTCGGACTTGAGCTGCAACAGCTTGGCCTCCTGCTTGAGCTTCTCCCTCTCGCACTCCAGCTCGGCAATGGCCCCCCGCAGGCGCTCGGCGTCCAGGTCGCTCTGCTGCCGCTGGATCTCCAGCGTCTGCACCAGCGTCACCTTCTCCTGCGTGGCCAGCTCCGTGCGGTGCAGCTTCTCGCCGATCTCCTCCGCTTGCTTCCGGAAGCGCTGGGCGTCCTGCTCCGCCCGGGCCTGGGCCCGGCTCATCTCAGCCACCCGCAGCTTGAGCCGCTCTGCCTCTGCGCTCATCTCCAGCTGCCGCTGCCGCTCAGCCTCCAGGGTCCGCTGGAAGCCCTGTGTCTCCTGAGCCAGCTGCTGGGCCATCTGCTCCTTGTCCTCCTGCAGCCGCCGGGCCTGCTCCTGCGCCAGGTCCTTCTGCTGCTGCAGCAGCTCGGCCTCCGCCTTGAGCCGCGTGGCCTCCTGCACGGCCTGCATCTTCTCCCTGAGCATCTTCTCGGCCAGGGCCCGCTGCTGAGCCAGGTCCTCCTCCGCCAACTGCCGCAGCCGGGCCGCCTCCTGGGCCGCCACGCTCAGCCGCGCGGCCTCCTCGGCCACATGCTTCATCTTCTCCGCCTCCTCCTGCAGGAAGCGCTGCGTGTTGTCCTTGTCGCGCAGGATGAGCGCGCGGTTCTCCGCCTCGATGCGCGCCTTGAGCTTCCCCAGCTCCTCCATCTGCACGCGCACGGAGAACAGCTCCTCCTCCACCTGGGCGCGCTGGCGGGCGGCCTCCGTGACCTCCGCCTTGAGCCGCTGCAGCTCCTCGTCCAGGATGCTCTTCTGGTGGTCCGTCTCCTCCAGCTGCAGCCGCAGCGTCGTCAGCTCCTGCTCCACCTGCGCCTTCTGCCGCAGCGTCTGCTCCGCGAACTTCTTGTGCTTCTCCATCTCCGCGTCGGCCGCCTGCTTCTGCCGCAGGGCCGCCTGCTCCGCCTGCGCGCGCCGCGCCGCCTCCTGCTCCGCCTCCTTGCGCAGCTGCTCGGCGGCGGCCTGCGCCTGGGCGCGCGCCTGCGCCTGCTCCTCGGCCGCCTGCTTCAGCCGCTCCGCCTCCTCCACCTGCCGCCGCGACTGCGCGGCCTCGCGCTCCGCCAGCTCGCGGGCCTCCTCCGCCGCCTCCGCGGCCCGCCGCGCCGCCTCCGCCTCGCCGCGCAGCCGCTCCAGGCCGCTCTGCTCCTGCCGGCGCGTCTGCTGCAGCTCGCGCTCCTTCTGCTGCACCGCGAAGGCGTGCGCCTTCTCCTCCGCCTGCAGCCGCTTCTGCGCCGCCTCCTGCGCCAGCGCCAGCTGCCGCGCCGACTCCTGCTCCGCGCGCTCGCGCAGGCGCCGCGCCTCCTCCACCTTGGCCTTGAGCCGCTCCACCTCCTCCAGCGCGGCCCGGCGCTGCCGCCCGGCCTCCTCCTCGGCCGCCAGGCTCCGCTGCACGCGCTCCTCGGCCTCGCGGCGCCGCTGCTCCTCCTCGGCCGCCAGCTGCCGCTGCCGCGCCGCCTCCTGCTCCGCCAGCTCCTTGCTGCGCTGCGTGTCCTCCGCGCTGCCGCGGATGCGGCCCAGCTCCAGCTCCAGCTCCGCCTTGCCGGCCGCCGCGCGCTCGAAGCTGGCCTTGAGCGCCAGGATCTCGGCCTCCACCTGCCGCCGCTGCCGCAGCGTGTCCTCCACCAGCCCCTTCTGCCGCTCCAGCTCGCTCTCCGACGCGCGCTGCAGCAGCGCCAGCCGCTCCTCGATGTCGGCCTTGTGCAGCGCCGCCTGCTCCTCCAGCCGCCGCCGCTGGAAGGCCTCGTCCTCGGCCAGGCGCCGCAGGCGCTCGTTCTCCGCCTCCTTCTCCTTGAGCGCGATCTCCGCCTCGGCCTTGAGCCGCGTGGCCTCGCCGATGGCCGCCAGCTTCTCCGCCAGCACGCGCTCCGCCTCGGCGCGCTGCCGCGCCGCGTCCTCCTCCGCCAGCTGCCGCTGCCGCTTGGCCTCGTCCGCCAGGGCCCGCAGGCGCGCGGCCTCCTCGGCCAGCTCGCGGAAGCGGCCGGCCTCGGCCTCCAGGCGCTGCTTGGACTTCTCGCTGGTGCAGCGCGACTCCTCCTCGGCCCGCGCCTTGCTGGCCAGCAGCACCTCCATCTCCGCGCGCACCTTGGCCAGCTCGGCCTCCAGCTCCTGGCGCTTCTGCGCGGCGGCCGCCGCCTCGCGCTGCAGCCTGGCCAGCTCCTCCTCCAGCAGCTGCCGCTGCTGCTCGCCCTGCTCCGTCTCGGCCCGCAGCCGGATCAGCTCCTGCTCGGCCGCCAGGCGCTGCTGCGCGGTGCCCTCCGCCAGCTGCCGCTGCTTCTCCAGCTCCTGCTCGGCCAGCTCCCGCTGCCGCACCGCCTGCTCCTCGGCCTTGCCGCGCCGCCGCGCCTCGCGCTCCGCCTCCTCCTTCTGCTTCTCGGCCTCCGCCTGCGCCAGGCTCTTCTGCTGCGCCACCTCCTCCGCCTGCAGCCGCAGCCGCAGCGCCTCGTTGGCCTTCAGCTGCCAGCGCTCCAGCTCGCGCTCCGCCTCCTCGCGGGCGCGCTCGGCCTCGGCCTGCTGCTGCGCCGACCGCTCGGCCTCCTCGCGCAGCTGCGCCACGGCCACGTGCTCCTCCCGCAGGGTGCGCTCCAGCTGCGCCGTCTTCTCCGCGAAGGACGCGCGCTTGCTCTGCAGCTCCACCTCCGCGTTGCGCTGCGCCGTCTCCAGGGCCACCTGCACCTGGCGCGCGCGCTCCACCTCCGCCTGCCGCACGCGCCGCTCGGCCTCCTCCGCCTGCAGCCGCACCTCCTCCAGCGCCTGCAGCGCCCGCTGCTTCTCCCGCGCCGCCTCCGCCTCGGCCTTCACGCGCAGCTCCAGCTCCGCCTCCGCCTGCCGCTTGCGCTGGCTCTCCTCCTGCACCTGCCTCCGGAGGCGCTCGGCCTCCTCCTGCGCCTGCCGCTTCTGGGCCTCGGCGTCCTCCGCCCGCGCCCGCAGCGCCTGCAGCTCGTCCTCCGCCCCGCCCCGCTGGCGCTCCGTGGCCTCCAGCTGCAGGCGCACCACGCGGATCTCCTCCTCGATGCGCAGCCGGCTGCGCTCCGCCGCCTCCGCCTGTTGTGCCTTGGCCTGGATCTCGGCCTCCGAGCTCTGCCGCAGCTGCTGCAGCTCCTCCTGGACGCTGCGCTTCTGCTGCTGCGCGTCCACGGCCGCCTCCTCCCGCCGGGCCACCTCCTCCTGCATGCGCTGCTGCAGCTCCTGAGCCTCGCGCTCCGCCTGCGCCTTCGCCTGGGCGTGCGCCTCCGCCAGCTGCCGCTGCTTCTCCAGCGCAGCCTCCACCTCGGCCAGTCGCTCCCGCTCCTCTGCCCGCTGCTGCTCAGCCAGCCTCTGTGGCCGAGGCAGAGAAGGAGAGAACCAGAGAGAGCGTGAGCGCGGCGCCAGGCGCGAACTGGCGCGGCACCACCGCAGCTGAGGCCGACCGTGCGCGCGCGGAGGGCGGCGTCACAGCCCAGCGGAGGGAGCCGCGTGCACCCGCCCGCCCGGGCGCCGGGGCGGAGCGCGGCCTGGCCCACGGTGCCTAGCGGCCTGGGCCAGGTGTCCTCCCCTGTCCCACAGGTGGCGGAGACAGATGGACGGGAGCGCACAAAGCAGGAGGCTGGCAGAGCCAGCAAGGCGCCGTGGAGACCTGCTGGTCTGGCTCCGGCCAGAGTCTCTCTCCCGGACCCGTGCCCGATCCTAAAGCACCGCAGGAGGGGCGGGGGGGCAGCCAGTGTGGGACGGCAGTGCAGAGCTGGCATAGCTCAGAAGAGGGCCGGTGAGCCAGGGCCACGAGCAGAGAGGTGGCCAACGGCAGGCCAGACGCCGGCACCACCCGGGAGGCAGGAGGACAGGATAGGAGGACACTGGCCGCAGCTTTAGGACACACCTCCCACCCCCACCTCTTCCCGAGCGGGTGGGCAGGCCAGCACAGGATCCCGAGAAAAGACACGCAAGAGAGCGGAGGGCAGCGGGG